>NW_003302551.1:13337438-13385384 GCF_000004255.2 Arabidopsis lyrata subsp. lyrata
TTTTGTCTTTCTTCTTGCAGTGGAATCATTGTACAGACATTCTATCTGGAAACTTGTCTGAAATCAATTGGGTAACGTCAATAAACTTTTCGTAACTCCATCACTTGTCGTAACCCTAAACGATAAACATTGTTGGGTAGAAATTGACGGGGGGGGGGGGGGGGCTTAGTTTGGGGTGGAAAAACCCGGCCCCAAATAGTTGGGGTTGAAAATGGGCGTTTTCCCGCCACGTCAATGCCACGATATCGCTGACTCAGCAGCCGTTAAATTCCGAACTAACACCGGTCTTCTGTCATGTTGAAATCGGCTAATTTTCATTAGTTTAGGTTTTGAATTTAAATTAGTTTTGAGTTTGGATGAAAATTGACAGGAGATCTTAGTTTGGGTTGGAAAAACCCGCTCCTAAATAGTTGGGGTTGAAAATTGCCGTTTTCCCGATGGATAAAAAAGCAACATTGATATGATGCGACACAAGTCCCTTTGTTATCCACACCTTTTCCCACAAAATCCCTTTTAATTTTCTAAATTATGTCAAAAGAACATTTATGACGTCATCCACCCATGACCTTATAATGGAAAAGATTCCATCTGCCCCCTACCAGAAAATCGGAAAACTAGCTCATTTATACACACATTCACACATACATATAAATATATGGTTTTGTTTTCATTTGTAACCATAGAATATAAAAGATTAGTTCAATTTTGTGTTATAAAATTGATGAAAAATTGTAAAAATATTACTGGTAGAAAAAAGCTGTAATATTGTATTCAAGTGACAAAAGAAAATTCACGTGTGTTATTCATCCAAAGAGTATACTCCAAAATAGACAAAAGAAAATAGGGTTGTGTTTTTAGTCAAAAAATTCTATAAAATATGAACAAAATATTTATTTTATTGTTAAACAATAATTATTAATATAGTTTTACTATGTTTATATCATAAACAAACGCAATACAACTTACTGTGTAATTAATTAAATTATATGAATCAAATTATGGTGAGCTGGTAGTTTCCGCTTGAAATGTGAAGTTTCTTGTGGTTATAAACAAGTGATCAATTCTCCTCATATATCTCAAGAAACATCTTGCACTTCGCAGTTTGATTATCTGTAGATACTTTCACCAGTAAAAAATTTCGGGTTTCTATCTTGGGAAGTAGTTTGGGTTTTGATCTGAACTTCCTCCAATTGTATATTAATTTTTTTATAGATATATATTGTATCCAAATACAGATATGTTGATGCTGAAAATTAAAAGATGAAAGGAAAAAAAACTGAAAGAGAAGAGAAATTAAAGGTGTAATATTTGGACAAAAGATGCCAACAGAGCATCTGGCAAAAATGTTAGATGGTAAGATGTCTATTTCAATAGCCACATTTATGTGCAAACGATACCGCAAACGCCATGTGGTCTCTTAAACCGCAACACTTTGTATCAATACAAACCAAACCACCAGCTGTACCAATCGCTGTATATGCATGTTGCAACTGCGTTTCAACTTTCGACCAAACTCCCTCAAATTCTACTGCTTAAGTCACTTTGCATTAACATATCATGATTATGAAAGTTGTACTGCTTAAGTCACTAATCAATGTTGCATTAACATACCAAATATACAAAGTATTATATTGTTATATATATGTTACTGTTTTGGTGATTTTTTAGAATATGGGAAAAAATTATAAGGTTAGAGACAAGTGGGTCCGAAAAAATGAAGAAAGTTGTAATTTATCTGTAAAAGCTTGCTGGTTACAACCTGCAATCTCGCACTTTAAGCCTTTTAACAAAACTTTTATAATAAATATCCAAATCCTTCATTACTTGATTTTAATTTTGAATTTAAGCTATTTTTACTAATTAATTTCCTCCTTCCTAAATCAATTATATTTCTGGCGTTTATAAAAAACTGCCAATATTTATATATAGTTCTTGATTATAGATCAATTTGTATGTAAGTAATATATTACAGGAATTGAAAACACATTAAAAGTAATATTAATTATAATTTTTGAAATTGTATTTAAAATATTATACATTCAAAAATCACTAAAAATATTACATCATGGAAACTACAGACTCATGGATGTTTATATATTTATCCGTAGATTAACTTTCGTATATAATATGTTAAGTGTAACACTTGATCTTAAGAATTATTTTTGTATTAACACATTTAAAAGCTGTGATTGAATTTTGCTAGTCGATATATATATATATATATTTATATCCTAGAAAAAAAATAGACTTTAGATTTATTCCACATTTTAATGAATCAAAATTTACGGTCACATGATTAGTATATAGTGTTCGATCGGTTTTTTTTTCTCTATGTTGGGATAACCCATTAGAGTTATATGAGTCTTCGGAAACTTTATGTTTTGGATGTGTCTTTGGTAGAAAATATTTCACATAATATCTACAAAATTGCATGTATGTCTATGTATGTGTGTGATAGGGAACCCATATATAATATCACAAATTCAACATTTGAATCAAAATTTCTTTTAAATAATGGAAATAGAGAACCCAAGTATAATATTTTAATTTTATTTCTAATTTACTTTGGTTGAATAATTATATATATATATATAAACTAACATTTGTGGTATTAGAAAATAGACTAGTGATAATACTTTTAGAACAAAAACTTAATAATGTGTCAACTAATACTATTTTGAAAGTTTATGGAGTATATATGTGTTATATTTTCCATAAAACTTGTTTTAGTGATATTCTAGGTTATTTTATATTTTAAAGCTTATTTTTGAAATTTCTATTCTCAATCTATTAAACTTTCATACAACTTACAAGTATGGAAAATTTTGTAATTTTATAGTAGTATATTATTTGCATTAAAAGATGTGTACGTAGTTTGGTTGTAATCATTAATTCTTTTTCTACAACATATATCAACGATATCTCCTTAGTTCGTTTAAGAAAAGAAAACTTCTCTCAAGAATCCTAAATTATCATTTAAACATGTGAGATACTGATTCGTTGTTTTCCACATTAACAACTGTTTTATAATTAACTAAATAAAATATAGTAAAACAAAAATAATGTTATTTGAAAGGAATATGAACAATAACATCGTTCTATGTTACAAGGAAAGCAAATAAAAACAAGAAGACCAACCAAAAAACAACCGTGGGGTACATTTAAAAGAAGTAAGTAAATCATGGGGACATAACCGCATGCATGAAACTATTTCAAAGTTCAAAACCTGGGTAATGGGGTAAAGATGGAAGGACATTACCAAATATGCCACTAGCTGATAGCTATAGCAAATTGACGTAGCAAATTGACGTTTGAAAGTTAAAATCATAAACTCTATAGAATCACGTTTTATATTATCAGTATTTTTTATTGAATAAAATATATGAAAAGACAAAGAAAAAAGGTTATGGATCCGATTGGTAACCAAAAGATGTTAGCTGTTAGTTTTTCCGGAATAGTGCAAAGCTGTACGAAAGAGCTGTACGAGAAAGTTGTACAAAAAAGCTGAGAGTAAAACTTTTAGTAGCGCTTTTGGTAAAGCTTTTGTGATTGGTAACTGTCAAAACTGTATACTTTGTAACGCTTTGTAAAGTGGTTACCAATCAAAACCAATAATTAGGGTATTTATAAAACTTGACCACAGACAATCCATAAATTAGTTCTCTCTCCTCCCCATTTTTGACTCTACTGTATAGATATGTAAATGACAATAATGTCTTTAACTATCAACTAATGTTTCTCTTCTTTTTATTCCTCTCTTTTACTTCTCTTTAGTTCTCTGTATATATGTATCATTGTCATGATACCACAATTTCACGACGGCAAGATGAAAATGAATTCAGAAAAAAACCCCCTAAAAAAAAAATTTGTCTGCAAAAGCAAATCGGTGAACTGTGTGGTTCACTTGTGATAGTGATGGTATTGATTGACAAAGACGAAACATAAAAGAGGGGAATGGTATCGTCAACGACAACGACGATTGTTGTCTTTTTCCTGGTGACAGTTGCGTGTCGAAGTGAGAATGTTCTATTTGATTTTGTGGCAGAGAAGACGGTCAACAGTGGTGGTTTCAATTTTGATTTCGTGAAAGCCGAGGCCATGATGCGAAGTTGTAAATCAAGTTTCTCGTTTCGAATCCCGTCATAGTTGTGCAATGATGAATTTGACAATTGGGATTTTGATGAGGTTAATCGATCAAGAGAAAAATGGGTTTCGTCGGGATTGTCGTATTTTTCTGTGTTTTATTTTGCTTTGTAACTAACAATTTAATTAGCATCGTATATAAAAATGCTAACATATAAGTTAAACGTGATAACTAGGTTATCAGAATAAAGAAATAATGCTAGTGTATAAGTTAACGGCAATAACTAGATTATTAGAGTAAATAAACATGTTTTATATAAGTTAACCGATACCAATCAAATAATAAATGATTTAACACGATAAATATGAATTTATCACATAACTTATAATTTATCTCGATATAATATAATTCACATTGTTGATCAATTAAATAAGCACAAAAAATTAATGTCTACTTTATTGCTTCTAGTGATGAATCAGTGTTTCCGACGTCGGATGAATAGTTTTTACCGTGCTAATGTTTAATAAAAACATGTTATTCAAAGCTATATCAACATAAAATAATATGTATCATGCTAATCAATTAGCTAAACTCTTTATCTTGATATTTTTTTTGGTACCGTATAAATGTGAAAAGGGTATTTTTGGCATTAGTTTGAATCAGATGAAAGATAACTAATTAATTAGTCTTCAATACCAGATCTTGCATTATCTTTTGGTCTGTGGTTTAATATTTTGTTCTAATAATTATTGAGTTACATATATCTTTACATGTGCTTACAATTTTTATTTTCATCTTACTTACTTTTGTTATCTTCAAAAACGTTAGAATAATATCTAAAACCATTAATATATATATATCCAAAACCAACACTTTTTATTAAGTATTATTTCGATTTTAATTTAGAAAATATTTATCATAATTAAATAGTCCTAATTAATACGTACATATATACATGGAATGTCATCAGATTATCTATTTTTTTTAGATATAGGAAATAAAAATAAATCTGAGGATAGTAGTATTTTTTGTCATTAAATACAAATATTTATTTCTATCCTATGATTATATTTTCCGTCTTACTAGTTACAAAGATTCTTCAAAAGAAAACTAGTAGTATATTTTAACAAATCAGATGATTTTAATAATTGTGTTCCAAAAATTTAAAAGTTTCTTAATACTTATCAAATTGAAAAATATCCGTATGTGTAATTTATTTTAATGTGGAGATATATAGATATAACAAAATGAATAATGAAAGAAATAAACTTGCGACAAGAAAAAAGCTAAAACACATGAGATAGATGTTAGGAACTTAGAAGATGACCCACCTCTCATATCATACATTTAGTTATTGAAACATGCCCAGCCTGTTTTGTACATTAAGCTAAGATATGTTACATCAAAGAGACCAATCAATTTCTTTGTATTAAAGTAAAATGTTCACGAAACTGAAACATATTTATTTTAAATCGAAATCCTCAATTGTATTTTATTGCCAGTATACATCGTCCTACTTGTCTATCCAATCAGGGATTATTACGGATTTTGCCTTTTTTTATAATGACATTTATGGATTTTGCCCTTTTTGAATAGTTTATGGATTTTGCCCTTTTTAACATTTAAAAATGTACGTATTTATGATTTTTTTTTCAAAAATACGTACATTAGACCAAATACTAAACCCTAAGAACAAATGTGTTGGTATCGGATCACGCACCAGAAGTCCGGGACCAACCAAAGATTGCCACGTAGACAGGATAACGACCCATAAAGGATAAAGCCCATTAGACCCACAAGTCAAAAGAACAGTCGGAGTGGTTGTCAACGTGAAGAGAGTCCGAAGTGACTGCACCTCGACACGAGTCCGGAGACGAAGTCATGGTTAAGTCGGTCCTAAGGACATTTGGGCCAAAAGGCGAGGCCCATAAAAATCAGAGTCAACTCAAATTCAAACGTTGAGCATTAAAGTCAAAGATCGAAACGGACACATTTAAGAGGGAACAATTGTACTTAATTATTCATTTTAATGTCGTTTCTCTATGTATAAATATAAAGGCCAATGGCCATGTAAAGGGGATCTTCCTCTGAAAAAAGAGATACTATAGCAATTTTCGTAGCAATTCATAAGTTTTTACGTATTCATTTTTGTCCCTCAAGAGTAATCTTTCCTACTTAATAAAAATACTTGAGTGTGTGAATCCGACATCCACATTTTGGCGCCGTCTGTGGGGACAGAGGATTCTTGAGTGGTCAGATTTTTTCTTTACTACATTTCCGAGATAAGCAAGAATGTCCGGAGGAGACGCCATTGAGACATCATTGGCCGAAACCCTCAAAGCTATGCAGCAAACCATGTCGGACATATCACAAAAGTTCTCGGATGTGGAAAAGGCCGTCGATACGTTGCAAACGTCCCAGGTATCTCTTAGTCAAAACGTCAATACTATACAAACTCGTGTTCGCTCTTTAAGTGCAGGAAATCCTGTGGGAATCCGAAGGAAGATACTCAACTCGCCAAGTTCCGTTGCGCGAAATGAAACCAGCGGACAAACAACTCCTGGTGCTACTAATAATGTAGTTCAACCATCGGATGGAGAGGCACAGCTCGAAGATGAAGTTCAACTTGCAGATCAATACGAGCAGGAAAACCTCGACCAGTTTGAGACTATGAGGAAGGTTAGCCAAGAACTAAAAGAAATGAAGTCAAAGTTCCATCAAGCTACGAGTTTGGAGCCAGACATCAATCGAGTCATTGAAGAAGCTAGGCGAACACCTTTCATCTCGCGAATTGTGAGTTTGAGAATCAAAGATTCCCGAAAACTCAAGTTGGACCCTTAAAGCGGGTTGGAGGATCCAAAGAGTTATCTCGCAGCTTTTCTGATCGCTGCTGGAAGAGTCGAATTGTATGAAGCTGATGAGGATGCAGGTTACTGCAAGCTTTTTTCGGAAAATCTATGCGGTCAAGCTTTAATGTGGTTCACCCAATTAGAGCCGGGTTCGATCAGCAATTTCGACGAGCTATCTGCTGTATTCTTAAAGCAATATTCCATCCTTATGGATAAAAGCGTTTCGGATGCCGATCTTTGGAACTTATCACAAGGATCAAATGAATCACTTCGAGTTTTCATCACCAAGTTCAAAGGAGTGCTGTCAAAGCTCCCAAGAATCTCACAACAATCAGCTTTATCTGCCTTACGAAAAGGATTGCGACATGATTCAAGATTTAAAGAAGATTTAATACTTCATAAACCAGACACAATTCAGGATGCACTCTTCCGCGCAAACAACTGGATGGAGGTAGAGGACGAAAAAGAAAGTTTTGCCAAAAGAAATAAGCAAGAGAAGCCGGCAATCACCGTCCCTACCAAAAAGTTCGAACCCAGGGAGAACAAAGGACCAAAGAAATTTGGGTCGCAACCCTTCAACACTACCGTCGGAAAGCAATTCCAAGGGAAATGAAGATCAAACACTTGGGTCCGTGATGAAAGTCTATATTGTGATATTCATAAAGTAACCGGATATTTAACCAAGGATTTTTGCGTTCTTAAAAGGCACCTCGCAGAGCTTTGGGCCAGTGGAGATCTTTCCAAATTCGATATAAAAGATTTTGTGAAGGAATACCACGAAGCAAAGGAAAGTTCCAAAGATCAAAATTCCAAAAGACCAAGGTTAACCAACGAGGAAGAACCAAGGAATTCTAAGGGTAAGATCAATGTTATTCTAGGAGGTTCCAAATTTTGCGGAGATTCGATAAGTTCCATCAAGAAACATAGACGAAATGTCCTACTCAAAGCAAGCTTAAGCGAAGAAGTCGATTTTCAAGGTGCATCAATATCATTTAATGAAGAAGAAACGCGGTACCTCGAAAGACCTCATGATGATGCTCTAGTCATTACCCTTGATGTTGCCAACTTCGAAGTATCAAGGATCCTTATAGATACAGGCAGTTCGGTCGATTTGATCTTTTTAAGTACTTTAGAAAGAATGGGAATTAGTCGGGCGGACATAGTGGGGCCTCCGTCTCCATTAGTTGCATTCACAAGTGAGTCAGCCATGTCTCTTGGGACAATCAAGCTACCGGTCCTTGCCAAAAAGGTATCGAAGATCGTGGACTTCGTTGTCTTCGATAAGCCCGCAGCTTACAACATCATCCTCGGGACTCCCTGGATTTATCAAATGAAAGCAGTCCCCTCTACATATCATCAATGTATCAAATTTCCAACATCAAGAGGAGTGGAAACAATTCGGGGAGATCAAGAAGCTTCACGGACGTGTTATCTAGCTAGCCACCGTATGAAGATTCAATAGCAATTAACGAAGCCCGCAAAAGAGGGACTAAGAACAAAATTTCCTAGCGGGCAGAAGAAAGACGATGTAGTAATCGAAGTGGTGTTGGAAGACAAGCCGGACCGGAAAATTCGAATTGGGGAAACTTTGACTGGCCAAATAAAAGAAGCTTTGATTGAACTCTTAACGAAAAACAAAACATCGTTTGCATGGTCAGCAGCGGACATGCCTGGCATAAATCCAAGTATAATTTGTCATAAACTAAATGTGGATCCAAGCTTCAAACCGGTGAAACAAAAAAGAAGAAAGCTTGGAGTGGAGCGAGCAAAAATAGTAAATGACGAAGTGGATAAACTTTTGGAGAGAGGGTCCATAAGAAAAGTGCAATATCCGGAATGGGTAGCAAACACTGTCGTTGTCAAGAAGAAGAATGGGAAAGATAGGGTTTGCATCGACTTCACAGACCTCAATAAAGCATGTCCCAAAGACAGTTTCCCGCTCCCACATATAGATCGACTTGTAGAGTCCACCGCTGGGAACGAGCTGTTAACATTCATGGACGCCTTATCGGGTTATAATCAAATAATGATGAACCCCGAAGACCAAGAAAAAACGTCATTTATCACTGATAGGGGTATCTATTGTTACAAGGTAATGCCTTTTGGTTTGAAAAATGCAGGAGCAACTTATCAACGGTTGGTTAACAAAATGTTCCATAATCATCTCGGGAAAACAATGGAAGTCTACATAGATGATATGTTGGTTAAATCGTTAAAGAAAGAGGATCACGTTAAGCATTTAGAGGAATGTTTTGATATTCTCAATAAATATCAAATGAAGCTGAACCCGGCGAAGTGCACATTTGGAGTCCCATCCGGAGAATTTCTTGGCTATATCGTGACAGAAAAAGGGATTGAAGCCAATCCAAATCAAATTAACGCCTTTCTAAACATGCCATTTCCAAGAAACTTCAAAGAAGTACAACGGTTGACTGGGCGTATTGCAGCTCTGAATCGTTTTATTTCGAGATCAACAGATAAGTCGTTACCTTTCTACCAAATTCTAAAAGGGAACAAAGGATTCCTTTGGGATGAGAAGTGTGAAGAAGCTTTTGGGAAGCTTAAGGCATACTTAACCACTCCACCTATACTGTCCAAACCGGAAGTGGATGAAAAACTTTATTTGTACGTGTCGGTTTCAAACCACGCGGTTAGTGGAGTCTTGGTTCGGGAAGACCGTGGGGAGCAGAAACCAATTTACTACGTAAGCAAGTCAATGACGGATCCGGAAACCAGATACACAATGATGGAAAAATTTGCACTCGCGGTGGTAACTTCGGCTCGGATGCTCCGCCCATATTTTCAATCCCATCCGGTTGAAGTATTAACCAACCAACTGTGGATGTCGGACTCACACACTCAAGTATTTTTGTTAAGTGGGAAAGATTATTCTTGAGTGACAAAAACGAATATATAAAAACTTGTAAATTGATACGAAAATTGCTATCTTATTTCTTTCTCGAGAGGAAGATCCCCTTTACATGGCCATCGGCCTCTATATTTATACACCGATAAACGACATTAAAATGAGTAATTAAGCACAATTCTTTCTTCTTAAATGTGTCCGTTTTGATTCTCCGGCTTTAATGCTCAACGTTTGAATTTGAGTTGACTCTGATCTTCATGGGCCTCGCCTCTTTCGGCCCAAGTGTCCGTGAACCGACTTACCCGTGTCTTCTACACCGAACTCATGTCACTGTGCAGTCACTTCGGATTCTCGAAATGGTGTCAACCACTTCGACCGTCCCTTCGGCTCACGGGTCCAATGGGCTTCATCCTTTATGGGCCATTATCTTGATCACGTGGCAATCTTTGGTTGGTCTCGCACTTCTGGTGCGGGATCCGACACCAACAATTAGCCCCCCAAGTTCTTCGAAGTGCTATTCTAGTTCGGAGGACTTTAAATGCTCAAGTGGCCAAAGATTGCGCTCGAGAATCTTTCTGATTTCCCGCCGAAAATCTCATCACTCCTTTAATTTTGGCACTATCCATTTTTAACCGAGTGACATCTGTCATCATTATGACCGTATATTGATTAATTACTATTAAAACGGGAAAAACTTTCTCACTTCCCACACGACTTCCGAGGCGGTTTCATCATTAGCTTGAGGTAACTTCTTTTCACCATTACTCTCTTCTTTTACTTTTGTACTTTAATCAAAACCTCTCTCTTCGTTCCTTCACCAAAACCCTTCCTCGCCGGATCTTGAATTTTTCTTTCTTCTCAATGACTTCTGATTCCGATAGACCCGAGTCTCCGTCTTTTGACGAGAGGCGTTCTAGTAACGACGAGTGCACCCGCCCTGGTGACATTGCCGGTCCGCACTATAGGTCCACTTGTACTCTTCAATCCCTCGAGCGATTGAGAGAGCTTTGCCGGATTCCGCCGGAAATTATGGCGGAAGCACAAATAGCTTCCCCCACAGAATCCCCGGAGAACCATCGTGATGGTTACTTCTGTGTGTATGAGATTTATTTCAAGGGTTGCGGGCTTACCTTTCCTCTTCCCGAAGCCCTAATTTTATACCTAGCGGCTCTTGAAATCGCTCTTCCTCAATTAACCCCCAATCTTCTCCGTACAATTCTTGGGATTATAACAATCGCGGCGGAGGCCGGTTATATTATCGGAGTTGCTGAACTGAATGAGCTTCTGAGCGTGAGAAGTTCATCGAAGAAAATGGGATATTTCTCAGCATATCCTAATGCCAACAGGAACATCATTTCACATCTTCCGAACAAGGATGAAAATTGGCATCATCCTTGGTTTCTAATTAAGAAAACCCCTGCTTCGATTGGAAATCTCGCTGATTTTCTCCCTTCGAAGTGGTCTGCGAAACCCGGTAGTGATTAGGTTGCCCGTATCTTTCCCGGTTGTTTCTTTATCTTTATTGACTAACACCGTTGTTTCATTTCGCAGCTTTCATCGCTTCCAACCTCCCATCTGAAGAGTTCATCGAATTCTTCAAAATAATTCTTGAAGGGGAAACCCTTTGGAATTCCTTCACTCTTGAACGATTCCTGGAAGCTAACCACAGACTCAGGATGAGTCCGCCTGGTCATCTTCACCAAATTCCTCCCCCTCCCTCAACTCAAGGAATGTCATCTCGGGCCCTTGCGGCCAAGCGTAAGTTGCTTTCCAAGCCGATGGCTGAGGCTTGCGAGGAAAAGAAGAAGTTCCTCGCGACTTCCATAGACAAGAAGGATTACAGTAGAACCTTGCTGGTTGATGATGGCAGCACCGAGGGAGCTCGATCTGTCGCTTCCTTTAGATTAACTCCTCGTCGCGATCGTCGCGACTCGCGTTCTCCTCGGAGGGTTCAATCTCCTCGCCGCGATTCACCTCGTCCTCCCCGAGATGATTTTAGTAACGAGCCGATTAAGAGCTTGGTTCGCCGGAAGAGAGACAAGTCTTCTCGCAGCGATTCTTCTCCGCAGAGGGAAAAGTCGAGGGCCCGGACTGACCGCTCACCTCGATCATCTCCTCCTCCTAAACCAATGGGTCCTCCACGTCCGGTTGATATGTCTTCCTCCTCCCAGCCTGATAGTGGAAAGACTGCTCGGAGTGCGTCTCCGAAAAAGGGGGATTCTGAATCTCGAGATGCTCCCTCGAGGCTGAAGCCTGCTCTTGTACCTCAAGTCAAATCGCTTTCAGGTTCGGTGACTTACACACACTTAAACTTTTTGTCTTTATTAAAATTCCAATTTTTACAACCCTTCCTTCTTCGCAGCTATGGAGAAAGAGGGCAGCGTCTTCCGATGCTTCAAGACCCGATCGGGTTCGATCTTGCCAGACTTTGACAAATGGCGCCCTGCGATTCGTGAACGTTATTTGCTTCACGCGCATCACTCTTCTCGGGTTTGTTCCGCTTTCTTTTGTGTATATTTCTTATTGTATTGCCATTCTGCGAACTGACTCGTCATCCCGGGTTCATGTATAACGCCAGGCTCAAAGCGAATTTAACGACATGATTGAACATTACGAAGGGTTGGTCATTGGACGGGAGAAGGAGATCGACATGTGGAAGAAGAAATTCTCAGCGCTTGAGGCTGACCTCAACTCTTCTGCTGGCTCTAGGCACGATTTGGAGGACAAGGTCGATAGGTTAACGTCGGAGTTGGCGCAGGTGAAGGGGGAACTGCAAGACTACTATGACCGGAATTACAAACTCCAGGATGAACTGTCTGGTGTTCAGGGTAGACTTCACGAATCCGAATCAGCCGCCGACACCCTGAACAACCAACTTATCGAGCTCGACGCGAAGTACAAGGCGCTAGCCAAGTTGCGCGATTCTGAGTTGGCAAGGTCGGCATCGAAGGCCAGAAAGGAGGTTAAGGGACGCGGGATGGAATTGATCCAAGGAGCCATTCGCTTCATGCAAACCGAGAAAGCTAGGTCGGACCTGGAGTCAGACATCAAGGAGCACGAAAGCAACTTGATTCTGCTGGACCAAATCCATGAAGCAGACTTCTCCGAGGAGCAAGAAAGGACCGAGCTGTCGACTAACCTTTCTGAGAAACGGAGTCGCTTAGCAGCTCTTCCCACTTCGATCTTCAACCCGCTTGACTTCGAGGCTTTCTTTACTGAATCACCTCCTATCAGTGAATCGGGTTTAGACTGGGCAGGTAACGCTTGGTTCCTGTGGCTTACCTTTTTCTTACCTTGTACCTTTGATTGACTGGAATCATTATTTCCAGGTTCAAGTGAGACGGAAAACGTTGTCCCGCCCGCAGCTCCAATGGTACCAGAGGTCACTCCGGAGGTTGGTTGTACCGCGGAGGGTGGTCAAGGAGCTTCATCTGATCAAGCAGCTGCCAAGGATGCGAATGAAGCTTCGACTGTTGAGCCGGATTCCGAGGTGACTGCTGCTCCGTAGTGGCTGTGTCCACTTTAAATTGGGGATTGTCCCTTTATTTTTAAGACTTAATTTCAAACTTGTCTTTGCCTAAGGAGGCTTTATTATTTTCTTTTGAACAAAATATTTGCCTGAGGAGGCTTTTAAACCTTTCTAGGTTGTGGCCCAAGGGGGTCTGGTTAAAATTATATGCGGGTTTGCAAAGTCCGCTTTTAACCTTTTGTGGCCTTGTGGCAATGCTTTCGAGATTTTTAGGCTGATCAGACCTTTCTCTTTAGAATGCGAGAGCTGAGCTCGGCTTAAAGCGAGTTCCCCACTTCGGGTTTAGTCAACTCGGTAAACTTGTCAGGCTTGGGCCTTAGAAACTTTTGCAATTAATGTGACGGTTGCTTTTTCCCTTCTTAAAGAGAACGGCTCGTCTTTTAATGTAATAATTGCCTTTTCTCGATTTTCCAAAAGTGGTTTAACCCACTCAGAAACGCTACCATTAATGGATTTATGGTTCCAAGACAAACCCTAAATCATTATAAATAAAGGCTTACCTACCTCTAGGCTTTATTAAACATGACTATAGAATCTCACTTGAGAAATATCTTAAGAATGGAAAACGAAGAAGTAGCCCCCATCGCTCCCGGCAGCCCACTTTTCTTGTCCGGCGACGGATTTGAACCGGCTGGCGTTCTCTTTCCTCACGCCGTCTTTCATTTCCCCTCAAAGGAGAAGAAAGAGGCTTGCGACTTCATCGACAAGGTAAATATTTAAAGTTTTTTGATTTAAAAACTTTTTCGTTTTGCCTTATTCACCTATTTTTATGCTAGGTCGCCGACAAGCACCGTCGCTTGTGTGAAGAGAGGCAGCGGCTGGGACTCAAAAGGCAGACGCTCGAGGCTCGCATCGCCCGGGTGGAAAGAAAGATACGGGCCCTGGAGAGTGATCCCTTTCAATGGGAGTGGCGGAATTTCGACTCCGTTGCCGAGATCCCGAAGATGCTTCGGATGTATCTCCGCGCTAGAGGAGTCCCGGGTCCTGTGAACGCCCCTGTCTGCGCCGTTCCGTCCGACAGTGAAGAGGAAGAGGACTTGGAAGAGGAGGCCAGCAACTGCCGGAAACGCGTTCGGGATCGTTCCGAAGTGGATGCCGCGAACAAGGCGTCCACTTCGGAAACTAAACCGGCGATGAAGGAGCCTGTTCCTGAGCCTCTCCCATAAATGTTCTTTAACTTCCCTACTTCTCTTTTTTTTTTTTTTTTAAAAACAAAAACTCGTAATGGGCTTCGGCCCTTTTTATTTATGGAAATATTTGCAACTTTCCTCTCTTTTAAAATATTCTCGGAGATGCACCTTTTAATGCAGGATCTGTTTGAGGGCATGAATTTCTCCGCGAATCACTCCATTCCTTGGATAGAATCCGCAGCTTGCTAAGGATATGGGATTCCTATAAATTATAGGTTCAATTTCACTTTACTTCTCACCCTTCTTTTCATTTTAGCAGGTATGGAGTTCAATCTTCGCTGTTCGGAGTCTATGCCCGATTTCTCCAGAATCGGAATGATGAATGAAGATGTCCCAAATGAGCCAAACAGGCATCCTCCTCCACTTCGCGGCTTCTTGAGATCTCAGATCCGAGCCCCCTGTGAATTGATCAGGGATCTCCCAACCAGAGATCAAGGAACGGCGATGGCGTTCATAGAAGCGCTCGAGCTTCAACACCGGAAGCTTTCGTCAGAAAAGAGGAGACTTCGGAAGAGGATTAACCGGATGCAACGCAGGCTTACTACAGTGTCAAGAAGTCTTCACATCCTTGAATCTCACCCCGGAAAGTGGATTGAGCTTGGGATTTCTGACTTTGCTCGAATTCCGGACTGCATGATGCCGATCCTCGATCTTGCTGGTCAAGGAATTGAAGTGTTCTGCTCGTCAACGAGGATTTCGTAGTCCAAAGTGTTCGATGAGGGACACTTCGCCTTTAATAAAATTTTTTTTTTTTTTTTTTTTTTTTCTTGAATAAACGTCTTATTTCTAATCTCTTGTATGTTCGCATAGCCGAACCTTCTTCCTTTAATAAAGAAACAAAACAAAAATTTTATTAATAGCTGAACTCGTTTTCGAGCTGCCTACGTACCCATTTCGGGATCAAGCCAAATCGTAGTTCATGTATATAAACAATGCATGTAGCCTTTAAACATAAAACTTCTTTAAGTTGATCACATTCCAAGGTCGCTTGACTGGATTGTCTTCTAGGTCTTTTAACCTATAAACGCCGTTTCGAACTACTTTGGTAATAATGTAAGGTCCTTCCCAATTAATACCGAGTTTACCGGCACCTTCTTCTTTTTTGTTGTCAAAGACGCGCCTTAACACATAATCTCCCACGAAGAACGGCCTACTTTTAACTTTAGAATTATAATATCGGGCTGATGCTTGTTGGTAATTCTGGATCCGAATTAGAGCTTGATCACGCCTTTCATTTATGGTATCTAGTGAATCATTAAGCATTGCTGAATTTTCTTCCTCATTTAACGGTGCTTCTGTTCGGCGAAGTCCGGGCACATTGAGTTCGGCTGGTACTACCGCTTCCATGCCGTAAACCAAAGAGAATGGAGTTTCTCCTGTAGGTCGCCTAGGGGTTGTACGATAGGCCCACAGGACGGGCTGGAGTTCTTCATACCATCCTCCCTTTAGATGACTTAAGCGTTTCTTGAGA
Source organism: Arabidopsis lyrata subsp. lyrata (assembly GCF_000004255.2). Classification (NCBI taxonomy): domain Eukaryota; kingdom Viridiplantae; phylum Streptophyta; class Magnoliopsida; order Brassicales; family Brassicaceae; genus Arabidopsis; species Arabidopsis lyrata. The sequence continues at coordinate 13,353,428 of NW_003302551.1, forward strand.
TTGCTTAATATTGTCTTATTCGCGGCTTCAGCTTGTCCGTTTCCTTGCGGATATCGTGGAGTAGAATAACTAACTTTGATTCCCCAGTCCGCACAAAAGGCATCAAACTCGTGTGAAATGAATTGTGGTCCATTATCAGTAACTATTTCGTATGGAACTCCATGCCGACATATAATGTTTTTCCAAATAAAGGTCTTGACAGCCGAATCCTTGATACCAACATACGCCTCAGCTTCAATCCATTTTGAAAAGTAGTCCGTAAGGACTAGAAGGTACTGTACACCTCGAGTTGATTTGTGCAATGGTCCAATGATGTCCATTGACCACCTCATAAACGGGTATGGGGCGGAAATGGAGGAAAACAATTCCGACGGTTGGTGGATCAATGGTGCATGGAGTTGACAGCGCTTGCATCTCTGGGCGAACTTAACACAATCTGTGATCATAGTGGGCCAAAAATAACCCATTCTTTTAACTTTAAAAGCCATAGCTCTTCCTGATGAATGACTCCCACATAATCCTTCATGCACTTCGCTCATGACGATTTCGACTTCGGGCCCAAAAATGCACAATAGGTAAGGGTCACTGACACCTCGTCTATATAACGCATCCCTTGACAGACAAAATTTCGCGCTAACGACTTTCATTTTCCTGGCCTGCCATTTATTCTTTGGGAGCTCGCCTGTCGTGATGTAGTGCTTTATTGGCTCCCTCCAGTCAGCCCCCCAGTCTTTAGCCGGAATTTGGTCAACTTTGTGAAATATTCGTGGCTCTGGTTCGGGATGTTCATTTGGCTCAAGAATATTCTCCTCGAGTAATGACTCGGTTTCTAACATCGTTTCTGGAATCACATCCTCAGCTAAGACAACGGGTTCCTTGTTAGATATGTTTGATCCCTTTGACTTTCTTCGTTTGTTGGGTGGCGGTTCGATCTCTGGTTCGCTACGGTCGCGTGCCGCTGCTCGAGACCTTGTAACGACGAGGGTTTCTTTGCTGTCTTGGATGCTTCGCCCCGAGATGCATTCTACTGGAATAACTCTCTTTAACTCAGGATCTGATGTTGACGCCAATGCGGCAAGTGCATCTGCAGTTGTATTCTCTCCCCGAGGTATACGGATTAATTCAAATTTCGAGAAATTTTTAGATAGATCCTTCACCACTTCGAGGTATGCTTCCATTCTTGAATCTTTGGCTTCATAGTCTCCATTAAATTGGTTAACTACTAATTGTGAATCGCAATAAGCCAATATTTCCTTAGCTCCAACTCCTTGTGCTAGTCGAAGTCCGGCAATGAGGGCTTCGTATTCTGCCTCGTTGTTGGAGGCATTGAATAGCAATCGGAATGATTGTTCTAGAATTTCTGATGTCGGAGATTCCAACCTAATTCCCACTCCGGATCCCAGCTTTGTTGAAGACCCATCTACGTGTAACTTCCAAGTTTGGTTCTCCGGTTGATCCATCGTTCCAGGTATTGGTAGTTCGGTCAGGAAATCTGCTAAGACTTGAGCCTTCATACTGCTCCGGCTTTTGAACTCTATGTCGTACTCGCTTAATTCCACCGCCCATTTCGCCAAACGTCCGGATTGACTTGGACTATGAAGTATTGTTCTGAGTGGTTGGTTAGTTAATACTTCAACCGGATGGGATTGAAAATATGGACGCAGCTTCCGAGCCGAAGTTACCACCGCGAGTGCAAGTTTTTCCATCATTGTGTATCTGGTTTCCGGATCCGTCATTGACTTGCTCACGTAGTAAATTGGTTTCTGCTCCCCACGGTCTTCCCGAACCAAGACTCCACTAACCGCGTGGTTTGAGACTGAAACGTACAAATAGAGTTTTTCATCTACTTCCGGTTTGGACAGTACAGGTGGAGTGGTTAAGTACGCCTTAAGCTGCCCAAAAGCTTCTTCACACTTCTCATCCCAAAGGAATCCTTTGTTCCCTTTTAGAATTTGGTAGAAAGGCAACGACTTATCTGTTGATCTCGAGATAAAACGATTCAAGGCCGCAATCCGCCCAGTCAACCGTTGCACTTCTTTGAAGTTTCTTGGAGATGGCATGTTTAGAAAGGCGTTAATTTGATTTGGATTGGCTTCAATCCCTCTTTCTGTCACGATATAGCCAAGAAATTCTCCGGATGGGACTCCAAACGTGCACTTCGCCGGGTTCAGCTTCATTTGATATTTATTGAGAATATCAAAACATTCCTCCAGATGTTTAACATGATCTTCTTTCTTCAACGATTTAACCAACATATCATCTATGTAGACTTCCATAGTCTTCCCGAGGTGATTGTGAAACATTTTGTTCACCAACCGCTGGTAAGTCGCTCCTGCATTTTTCAAACCAAAAGGCATTACCTTGTAACAATAGATACCTCTATCTGTGATAAATGACGTTTTTTCTTGATCGTCGGGGTCCATCATTATCTGATTATAACCCGAGAAGGCATCCATGAATGTTAACAGCTCATTTCCAGCGGTGGACTCTACAAGTCGATCTATATGCGGGAGCGGGAAACTATCTTTGGGACATGCTTTATTTAGGTCTGTAAAGTCGATGCAAACCCTATCTTTCCCATTCTTTTTCTTGACAACGACAGTGTTTGCTACCCACTCCGGATACTGCACTTCTCTTATGGACCCTATCTTTAAAAGTTTATCCACTTCGTCGTTTACTATTTTTGCCCGCTCCACTCCAAGCTTCCTTCTTTTTTGTTTCACCGGTTTGAAGCTTGGATCTACGTTCAGTTTATGACAGATTATACTCGGATTTATGCCCGGCATGTCCGCTGCTGACCATGCAAATGATGCTTTGTTTTTCCTCAAGAGTTCGATCAAAGCTTCTTTTATTTGGCCAGTCAAAGTTGCTCCAATTCTAATTTTCCGGTCCGGCTTGTCTTCTTCCAGTTCCACTTCGACTACTACATCCTCTTTCTTCTGCTCACTAGGAAATTTTGTTTTTAGTCCTTCTTTCGCGGGCTTCGTTAATTGCTATTGAATCTTCATACGGTGGCTAGCTAAGTAGCATGTTCGCGAAGCTTCTTGATCTCCCCGAATTGTTTCCACCCCATTTGACGTTGGAAATTTGATACATTGATGGTATGTAGAGGGAACTGCTTTCATTCGATAAATCCAGGGAGTCCCAAGGATGATGTTGTAAGCTGCGGGCTTATCGAAGACGAAGAAGTCCACAATTTTTGATACTTTTTTGGCAAGGACCGGTAGCTTGATTGTCCCGAGAGATATGGCTGATTCGCTAGTGAATGCAACTAATGGAGACGGAGGTCCTACTATGTCTCCTCGGCTGATTCCCATTTTTTCTAGTGTACTTAAAAAGATCAAGTCGACCGAACTGCCTGTATCTATAAGGATCCTTGATACTTCGAAGTTTGCGACATCAAGAGTAATGACTAGAGCATCGTCATGCGGTCTTTCGAGATGCCGCGTTTCTTCTTCGTTAAATGATATTGAAGCACCTTGAAAATCAATTTCTTCGCTCAAGCTTGCTTTGAGTAAGACATTTCGTCTATGTTTTTTGATGGAACTTATTGCATCTCCGCAAAATCTGGAACCTCCTAGAATCACATTGATCTTCCCCTTCGAACTCCTTGGTTCTTCCTCGTTGGATAACCTTGGTCTTTTGGAATCTTGATCTTTGGAGTTTTCCTTTGCTTCGTGGTATTCCTTCATAAAATCTTTTATATCGAATTTAGAAAGATCGCCACTAGCCCAAAGCTCTGCGAGGTGCTTTTTAAGAACGCTGCAATCCTTGGTTAAATGTCCGGTTACTTTATGAATGTCGCAATATAGACTTTCATCACGGACCCAAGTGTTTGATCTTCCTTTCCCTTGGAGTTGCTTCCCGACGGAATTGTTGAAGGGTTGCGACCCAAACTTCCTTGGTCCTTTGCTCTCTCTAGGCTCGAACTTCTTGGTAGGGACGGTGATTGCCGGCTTTTCTTGTTTGTTCCGTTTGGCAAAACTTTCTTTTTCGTCTTCTACCTCCATCCAATTGTTTGCGCGGAAGAGTGCATCCTGAATTGTGTCTGGTTTATGAAGTATTAAGTCTTCTTTAAACCTTGAATCATGTCGCAATCCTTTTCGTAGGGCAGACAAAGCCGATTGCTGGGAGATTCTTGGGAGTTTTGACAGCACTCCTTTGAATTTGGTGATGAAAACTCGAAGTGACTCATTAGATCCTTGCGTTAAGTTCCAAAGATCGGCATCCGAAACGCTTTTATCCATAAGGATAGAGTATTGCTTTAAGAACACGGCTGATAGTTCGTCGAAATTGCTGATCGAACCCGGCTCTAATTGGGTGAACCACATTAGAGCTTGGCCACATAGATTCTCCGAAAACAGCTTGCAATAGCCTGCGTCCTCATCAGCTTCATCCAATTCGACTCTTCCTGCAGCGATCAGAAAGGCTGCAAGATAGCTTTTTGGATCCTCCAATCCGCTGTAAGGGTCCAATTTGAGTTTCCGGGAATCTTTGATCCTTAAACTTGCAATTCGCGGGATAAAAGGGGTTCACCTAGCTTCTTCAATGACTCGATTGATGTCTGGCTCCGAACTTGTAGCCTGATGAAATTTTGATTTCATTTCTTTTAATTCCTGGCTAACCTTCCTCATGGTCTCGAACTGGTCGAGGTTCTCCTGCTCGTACTGAGCTGCAAGTTGTTCTTCATCCCTGAGCTGCGTCTCTTCTTCCGACGTCTGAGCTACATTATTAGTAGCACCGGGAGTTGTTTGTCCGCTGGTTTCATTTCGTGCAGCGGAACTTGGTGAGTTGAATATCCCTCTTCGGGTTCCCACCGGGTTTCCTGCACTTAAAGAGCGAACACGAGTTTGTATATTATTGACATTTTGACTAAGAGATACCTGGGATGTTTGCAACGTATCGACGGCCTTCTCCACATCCGAGAACTTTTGTGATATGTCCGACATGGTTTGCTGCATAGCTTTGAGGGTTTCGGCCAATGATGTCTCAACGGCGTCTCCTCTGGACATTGTCGCTTATCTCGGAAATGTAGAAAAGAAGAAATCTGACCACTCAAGAATCCTGATTTCCCCACAGACGGCGCCAAAATGTGGATGTCGGACTCACACACTCAAGTATTTTTGTTAAGTGGGAAAGATTATTCTTGAGGGACAAAAACGAATATATAAAAACTTGTAAATTGATACGAAAATTGCTATCTTATTTCTTTCTCGAGAGGAAGATCCCCTTTACATGGCCATCGGCCTCTATATTTATACACCGATACACGACATTAAAATGAGTAATTAAGCACAATTATTTCTTCTTAAATGTGTCCGTTTTGATTCTCCGGCTTTAATGCTCAACGTTTGAATTTGAGTTGACTCTGATCTTCATGGGCCTCGCCTCTTTCGGCCCAAGTGTCCGTGAACCGACTTACCCGTGTCTTCTACACCGAACTCATGTCACTGTGCAGTCACTTCGGATTCTCGAAATGGTGTCAACCACTTCGACCGTCCCTTCGGCTCACGGGTCCAATGGGCTTCATCCTTTATGGGCCATTATCTTGATCACGTGGCAATCTTTGGTTGGTCTCGTACTTCTGGTGCGGGATCCGACACCAACACCAACCACTCCGAACAATACTTCATAGTCCAAGTCAGTCCGGACGTTTGGCGAAATGGGCGGTGGAGTTAAGCGAGTACGATATAGAATTCAAAAGCCGGATCAGTATGAAAGCTCAGGTTTTAGCAGATTTCTTAACCGAGCTACCAATACCTGGAACGATAGAGCAACCGGAGAACCAAACTTGGAAATTACATGTAGATGGGTCTTCAACAAAGCAAGGATCCGGAGTGGGAATCAAGTTGGAGTCTCCAACATCAGAAATTCTAGAACAATCATTCCGATTGTTATTCAATGCCTCCAATAGGCGAGGCAGAATACGAAGCCCTGATTGCCGGACTTCGATTGGCACAAGGAGTTGGAGCTAAGGAAATATTGGCTTATTGCGATTCGCAATTAGTAGTTAACCAGTTTAATGGAGACTATGAAGCCAAAGACTCAAGAATGGAAGCGTACCTTGAAGTGGTGAAGGATCTATCTAATAATTTCTCGAAATTCGAATTAATTCGCATACCTCGGGGAGAGAATACAACTGCGGATGCACTTGCCGCATTGGCTTCAACATCATATCCTGAGTTGAAAAGAGTTATTCCAGTGAAATGCATTTCGGAGCGAAGCATTCAAGACAACAAAGAAACCCTCGTTGTTACAAGGTCTTGAGCAGCGGCACGCGACCGTGGCGAACCAGAGATCGAACCGCCACCCAACAAACGGAGGAAGTCAAGGGGATCAAATACATCTAACAAGGAACCCGTTGTCTTAGCTGAAGATGTGATTCCAGAAACAATATTAGAAACTGAGCCGTTAATCGAGGAGGATGTTCTTGAACCAAACAAACATCCCGAGCCAGAGCCACGAGTATTTCACAAGGTTGACCAAATTCCGGCTAAAGACTGGGGGGCTGACTGGAGGGAGCCAATAAAGCACTACATTATGACAGGCGAGCTCCCAAAGAATAAGTGGCAAGCCAGGAAAATGAGAATTGTTAGCGCGAAATTTTGTCTGTCAAAAGACACATTGTATAGAAGAGGTGTCAGTGACCCCTACCTATTATGCATTTTTGGGCCCGAAGTCGAAATCGTTATGAGCCAAGTGCATGAAGGATTATGTGGGAGTCATTCATCAGGAAGGGCTATGACTTTTAAAGTTAAAAGAATGGGATATTATTGGCCCACTATGATTACAGATTGTGTTAAGTTCGCCCAAAGATGTAAGCACTGCCAACTCCATGCACCATTGATCCATCAACCGTCGGAATTATTCTCCTCCATTTCCGCCCCATATCCGTTTATGAGGTGGTCAATGGACATCATTGGACCATTGCACAAATCAACTCGAGGTGTGCAATACCTTTTAGTCCTTACAGACTACTTTTCGAAATGGATTGAAGCTGAGGCGTATGTTGGTATCAAGGATTCGGCGGTGAAGACCTTTATTTGGAAAAACATTATATGCCGACATGGAGTTCCGTACGAAATAGTCACTGATAATGGGCCACAATTCATTTCACACGAGTTTGATGCCTTTTGTGCGGACTGGGGAATCAAAGTTAGTTATTCTACTCTACGATATCCGCAAGGAAACGGTCAAGCTGAAGCCGCGAACAAAACGATATTGAGCAATCTCAAGAAACGCTTAAGTCATCTAAAGGGAGGATGGTATATGAAGAACTCCAACCCGTCCTGTCGGCCTATCGTACAACCCCTAGGCGACTAACAGGGGAAACTCCATTCTCTTTAGTTTATGGCATGGAGGCGGTAGTACCAGCTGAACTTAATGTGCCCGGACTTCGCCGAACAGAAGCACCGTTAAATGAGGAAGAAAATTTAGCAATGCTTAATGATTCACTAGATACCATAAATGAAAGGCGTGATCAAGCTTTGATTCGGATTCAGAATTACCAGCAAGCAGCAGCCCGATATTACAACTCTAAAGTCAAAAGTAGGCCGTTCTTCGTGGGAGATTATGTGTTAAGGCGCGTTTTTAACAATAAAAAGAAGAAGGCGCCGGTAAACTTGGTATTAATTGGGAAGGACCTTATATTGTTACCGAAGTGGTTCAAAACGGTGTTTATAGGCTGAAAGACTTAGAAGACATACCAGTCAAGCGACCTTGGAATGTGATCAACCTAAAGAAGTTCTATGTTTAAAGCTACATGCATTTTTTATGTACATGAACTACGGTGTGGCTTGATCCTGAAATGGGTACGTAGGTAGCTCGGAAACGAGTTCAGCTATTAATTAAAAATCTTGTTTTATTATTGTATTAAAAGAAAAGGTTCGACTGTGCGAACAAGCGAAGCAAATAAAGTTCGGCTATGCGAACATACAAGAAATTGGAAGAAGAGCGTTTATTCAAGCAAATAGGGCAAAATATCCCTCATCGTACACTTTGGATTATGGAGATCTTGTTGACGAACAGAACACTTCGACTCCTTGGCCAGCAAGGTCAAGGATTGACAACATGCAGTCTGGAATTCGAGCGAAGTCAGAGATTCCGAGTTCTATCCATTCTCCGGGGTGAGATTCAAGGATGTGGAGATCTCTTGATATTGTAGTAAGCTTGCGTTGCATTCGGTTAATTCTCTTCCGAAGTCTCCTCTTTTCCAGTGTAAGCTTCCGATGCTGAAGCGTGAGTGCCTCTATGAATGCCATCGCTGTTCCTTGGTCTCTAATGGGGAGATCCCTGATCAAAGCACATGGAGCTCGGATCTGAGATCTGAAGAAGCCGCGAGGTGGAGGAGTTTGCCTGTTTGGCTCATTTGGAACGTCTTCGTTTATCATTCCGATCCTGGAGAAGTCGGGCATAGATTCTGAACATCGAAGGTTGAACTCCATGTCTGTTAAAATGAAAGAGAACGGTTCGGAGAAAAGAGAAGTTGAGACTGTAATTTATAGGAATGTCATATTCCTAAGCCAGCTGCGGATTCTGTCCTAGGAATGGAGTGATTCGCGGAGAGATTTATGCCCTCGAACAGATCCTGCATTAAAAGACACATCTCCGAGAATATTTGAAAAGTAAGGAAAATTGTAAATGTTTCCATAAATAAAAAGGGGCCGAACCCCGTTACGAGTTCAAAATAAGTGAAAAAGTTAGAGGACATTTATGGAAGAGGCTCAGGAACAGGCTCTTTCATCGCCGATTTAGTCTTCGAAGTGGACGCCTTGTTCTTGGCATCCACTTCGGGATGATCCCGAACGCGTTTCCGACAGGTGCTGGCCTCCTCCTCGTCTTCTTCTTCGCTGTCCGATGGAACGGTATAAACCGGGGCATTCACGGGACCCGGGACTCCTTTAGCACGGAGATACATCCGAAGCATCTTCGGGATCTCAGCGACAGAATCAAAGTTCTGCCATTCCCATTGAAAGGGATCACTTTCCGAAGCCCGTATCTTCCTCTCCACCCGAGCGATGCGAGCCTCGAGTGTTTGCCTTTTAAGGCCTAGCCACTGCCTCTCTTCACACAAGCGACGGTGTTTGTCGGCAACCTAGCATAAAGATGAATGAATAAGATGAAACAAAAAGTTTTTAATCAAAGACGACAGATATTAACCTTGTCAATAAAGTCGCAAGCTTCTTTTTTCTCCTTTGAAGTAAAGTGAAAGACGGCGTGAGGGAAGAGAATGCCGGCCGGTTCAAAGCCGTCGCCAGACAAGAAGAGTGGGCTGCCGGGATCAACGGGGGCTACTTTTTCGTTTTCCATTCTCGTAATATTTCTCAAGTAAGATTCTAAAAAAGTATTTAAATAAAGCTTAGAGATAGGTAAGCCTTTATTTATAATGATTTAGGGTTTGTCTTGGAACCATAAATCCAATAATGGTAGTGTGCCCGAGTGGTTTAAAATATTTTTGGAAAATCGAGAAAAGACAGTTTTTGCATTAAAGACGAGCCGTTTCCCCTACTTTTGAGAAATAAGAAGGGAAAAAGCAACCGTCGCATTAACTACAAAAGTTTCTAAGGCCCAAGCCCAATAAATTTATCGAGTTGACTAAACCTGAAGTGGAGAACTCGCTTTAAGCCGAGCTCAGTTCTCGCATTCTTAAGAGAAAGGTTTGATCAGCCTAAAAATCTCAAAAGCATAACCACAAGGCCACAAAAGGTTAAAAGCGGACTTTGCAAACCCGCATATAATTTTAACCAAACCCCCTTGGGTCATAACCTAGAAAGGTTTAAAAGCTTCCTCAGGCAAATATCTTGTTCAAAAGAAATGATAAAGCCTCCTTAGGCCAAAAATAAGTTCGAAATTAAGTTTAAACTAAATGGGACAATCCCCAGTTTAAAGTGGACACAACCACTACGGATCGACAGCCACCTCGGACTCCGGCTCAGCTGTCAAAGTTTCACTCGCCTCCTTAACTGACGCTTGATCAGATGAAGCTCCTGGACCACCCTCCACGGTACAACCATCCTCTGGAGTGACCTCCGGCGCCGCAGGAACTTCGGGTGGGATAACGTCTTCCGTCTCACTTGAGCCTAAAAAAAAAAAAAAATTCCAGTCAATCAAAGGTACAAGGTAAGAAAAGGTAATGAGTATCAAGAGCCAAAAGTTACCCGCCCAGTCTAGACCCGATTCACTTATAGGAGGAGATTCTGTGAAGAATTCCTCAAAGTCCTGCGGGTTGAAAGTCGAAGCGGGAACAACTGCCAAACGACTCCGCTTTTTAGAAAGATTGGTCGACAGTTCGGCCCTCTCTTGCACCTCGGAGAAATCTGCATCATGGATTTGGTCCAACAGAATCAGGTTGCTTTCGTGCTCCTTGACGTCTAATTCCAGATCTGACCTAGCCTTCTCGGTTTGAATGAAGCGGATGGCCCCCTGGATCAACTCCATCCCGCGTCTCTTAACATCTTTTCTGGCTTTCGATGCTGACCTTGCCAACTCGGAATCACGTAACTTGGCTAACGCCTTGTACTTCGCGTTAAGCTCGATAAGTTGATTGTTTAGGGTATCGGCGGTTGATTCGGATTCATGAAGTCTACCCTGAACACCAGAAAGTTCATCCTGGAGTTTGTAATTCCGGTCGTACTGGTCTTGCAGCTCCCCCTTTATCTGCGCAAGCTCAGATGTTAAACTGTCGACCTTGTCCTCCAGATCGTGCTTGGAGTCGGCAGAAGAACTGAGTTCAGCCTCAAGAGCAGAGAATTTCTTCTTCCACGTGTCAATCTCCTTCTCCCGTCCAATGACCAACCCTTCGTAATGTTCAATCATGTCGTTAAGTTCGCTGTGAGCCTGGCATTATATATAAACCCGGGATGGCAAGTCAGTTTGCAGAATGGCAATACAATTAAAACAAAAAAACAAAAAACAGAACTAACCCGAGATGAATGATGAGCGTGAAGCAAATAGCGTTCACGAATCGCAGGGCGCCACTTGTTGAAGTCTGGCAAGACCGAACCCGATCGGGTCTTGAAGCATCGGAAGTTGCTGCCTTCTTTCTCCATAGCTGCGAAGAGGGAAGAGTTGTAAAAATTGGAATCTTAATAGAGACAAAAACGTTTAAGTATGTATAAATCACCAAACCTAAAAGCGATTTGACTTGAGGAACAAGAGCAGGCTTTAACCTCGAGGAAGCATCTCGAGATTCAGAATCTCCCTTTTTAGGAGATGCACTCCGAGCAGTATTTTCGCTGTCGGGCTGGGAAGAAGAAGACATGTCAACAGGTCGGGGAGGACCCATTGGTTCAGTGGGAGGGGATGATCGAGGTGAACGGTCAGTCCGGGCCCTTGATTTCTCCCTTCGCGGAGACGAGTCACTACGGGATGACTTGTCCCTCTTCCTACGAACCAAATTCTTAAGTGGTTCATTGCTGAAATCATCTCGGGGAGGACGAGGAGAATCACGACGAGGAGATCGCTCTCTCCAAGGAGAACGTTCGTCATGACGTTCGCGACGAGGTGTTAGCCTATAAGCAGCAACGGATCTGGCTCCCTCGGAGCTGTTATCATCAACCAGCAGGGTCCTGCTGTAATCTTTTTTGTCAATGGCTGCCGCAAGAACGCCTTGTTTTCATCACAAGCCTCTGCTATCGGCTTGGAGAGTTTCTTACGCTGGGCAGTAAGGGCCCGAGCTTACATTCCCTGAGTTGAGGGAGGAGGCGGAAGACGATGAAGTAGATTGGGAGGACTCATCTTGAGTTTTTGGTTGGCCTCGACAAACCGATTGAGGGTGAAAGAATTCCAAAGGGTTTCCCCTTCGAGGATTGTTTTGAAGAACTTGACAAATTCTTCAGTCGGGAGAGTTGAAGCGATGAAAGCTGCGTAGTAAAACAACGAATTTGGTCAGTAAAAAACAAAATAAAACGACCAGGAAAGGAATATACGACCTAGTCTCTACCAGGCTTCGTAGACCACTTCGATGGGAGTATATCGGAAAGATTCCCAATCGAAGCAGGAGTTTTCTTAATCAGGAACCAAGGATAGTGCCAGTTTTCATCCTTGTTCGGGAGGTGCGAGATGACGTTTCTATTGGCATTTGGATATGCCGAGAAGTATCCCGCTTTCTTTGACGAACTTCTCACACTTAGAAGTTCATTCAGCTCGGGGACTCCAATGATGTAGCCAGCCTCTGCCGCAACGGTTATAATCCCGAGGATAGTTCGGAGGAGATTGGGGGTTAGTTGAGGTAAAGCAATCTCAAGTGCCGCCAAGAATCGAATTAGGGCTTCGGGAAGGGGGAAGGTCAATCCGCAGCCCTGAAGTAAATTTCGTAAACACAAAAGTATCCGTCACGGTGCTTCTCTGGGGATTCCGTAGGATCGGCTATTTGTGCCTCCGCTATGATTCCAGGAGGAATTTGACAAAGCCCCTTTAATCGCTCAAGGGATTGAAGAGTACAGGTGGATTTGTAATGAGGACCGGCGATATCGTTGGGACGAGTGCATTCGTCATTACTAGAACGCCTCTCATCGTAAGACGGAGATTCAGGTCTCTCAGAATCGGAAGTCATCGGAGGAAAATGAAAAATTCAAGGTTCGGCGAAGAGAGTTTCGGCGAAGAAAAGTAGAGAGAAGTTTTGATTAAAGCACAAAAGTAAAAGAAGAAAATGATGGTGAAAAGAAGTTACCTTACGCAAACTAAATGATGAAACCGCCTCGAAAGTTGTGTGGGAAGTGAGAAGGTTTTTTCCGTTTTAATAGTAAATAATTAATATACGGTCATAATGATGACAGATGTCACTCGGTTAAAAATGGCTAGTGCCGAAATTAAAGGAGTGATGAGATTTTCGGCGGGAAATCAAAAAGATTCTCGAGCGCAATCTTTGGTCATTTAAGCATTAAAAGTTCTCCGAATTGGAAAGGCACTTCGAAGAACTTGGGGGGCTAATTGTTGGTGTCGGATCCCGCACCAGAAGTCCGGGACCAACCAAAGATTGCCACGTAGACAGGATAACGACCCATAAAGGATAAAGCCCATTAGACCCACAAGTCAAAAGAACAGTCGGAGTGGTTGTCAACGTGAAGAGAGTCCGAAGTGACTGCACCTCGACACGAGTCCGGAGACGAAGTCATGGTTAAGTCGGTCCTAAGGACATTTGGGCCAAAAGGCGAGGCCCATAAAAATCAGAGTCAACTCAAATTCAAACGTTGAGCATTAAAGTCAAAGATCGAAACGGACACATTTAAGAGGGAATAATTGTACTTAATTATTCATTTTAATGTCGTTTCTCTATGTATAAATATAAAGGCCAATGGCCATGTAAAGGGGATCTTCCTCTGAAAAAGAGATACTATAGCAATTTTCGTAGCAATTCATAAGTTTTTACGTATTCATTTTTGTCCCTCAAGAGTAATCTTTCCTATTTAATAAAAATACTTGAGTGTGTGAATCCGACATCCACAAAATGGAACCGACTAAACCCAAACATAACGAATGAAACGCATGTTAAATCATATTTTTGGAGCCTAAAAAAGGGCAAAATCCATAAACTATTCAAAAATGGCAAAATCCATAAATGTCATTATAAAAAAGGGCAAAATCCGTAATTAATTCATCCAATCATAAACAAACACTTATCTATTACAAAATTTTGATTAAAAAACTTTAAATTTTAAATAGTTTTTTTTTTAAGTTAGAAATATCAGATTCTCTAATTGTAGAGATTATTACGGATTTTACCGTATTTCTTAGTGGCAATTACGGATCCGTCATTTTTGTTAAAATGTTAGGGATTTAATATTTTTGAACATTTAAGAATGGAGAAAATCAATTTTTTAACTCTTAAAGTGTTATTAGATAGTACTTTAAACCTCGAAAAATTCTATTAACACTATGAACCACCAAAATAATTTTCTAACACTTTAAACCTCCAAACTAGCTTTCTAATTTGCATCGCCATAAAAGATGATGAAACAATTAATTTATGTTTATTTTATATAAATTTATTTAATTTAATTTAAATTTTAATAATATTACAATTAATAAAAAAGTTATAAAAAAAACTTCATCATCTTAGACTACTCATAGTCCTACCATAAAATTTTTAGATTTTCATTTTAGTTCATTGTATGTGTTCACCATATTTTTGTTGCAATTGGTATTATGAGATTCCAATTTATCCACTAGAAATAGTGAAAACGCTTCTTGATCAATCTCCAAATAGAATCCTCCGATACGAAAAATGCTTCATTTTCTGGCTAAGTTTCGACATTTTTTGGTTTTTATTGTTCTATTTTAAGCTTCTGTCGTTGTACCTCAGATTCTACATTATTTGGTTTTTATTCTTCTACTTTAAACTGCTCTTGTGCTTCAGTCTCTAGTTTCATAGGTTTACCAAGAGATTTTATGGTCGGACGGTGAAAGAAGATGAATTTTTTTGTTTTTTTTGGATTTTTATTAATTATAATAAATAATAAAATTAATTTAAACTTATATTAAATTAAATAAATTTATATTAAACACACAAAAATTAATTGTTCCGTCATTTTTTATGGCGGTGCAAACAGAAAAACTAAAATGTTTAAAGTATTAGTAAAATTATCTTGGTAGTTTATAGTGTTAGTAGAATTCTTTTGGTTTAAAATGATATTCGGTGATACTTTGAGGGTCAAAAATATGATTTTATTTTAAGGATGTACATATTTTGTGATTTTTCTTTTTGCTAAAATACAAACTTTATAACAAATACTAAACACTAAGAATAAACACAAATATAATGGATGAAACACATATTAAATTGTATTTTTATATCTTAAAAATGACAAATCTATGGAAAACTCGGTAACTAATTTCTAATTATATCCTATATTCCTATGGCTATTCCTATATTTTAAATACATAGTATTTATTATCCAGAAAATATTACTTGAAATAATTTTGTTTGGTAGTTCAGGTATCTAAACATTTTTGTATGTACGTATCCAAATTCTAGTTACTTGAAATATCGACGGGATCAGATATATAATTAATACAAAAATACTATCTATTCAAAATTTCTAACACAAAGTGTGCAGATACCATCTAAGGACCGGTATAGGTCCGGTACCACTATATTTAACATCAAATTTCGAGAGTATAATATAGTAAACCTGCCTGTAAAATTGATACTTAAAATGTTAGATACAATCTTCCATTACAACGATAATTTATTCATTACAGGGCAACTGTGCAAGTACGTACGGGACTATTGAGAGTGTAATTTCTTACATAAAGGAGTAATTATAATTTACAGGACACATGGTAAGTAGTAATATTTATAATTTAGACCGACCACTTGGGTTTCTTCTGTCATTTTCCATTTATGAATATGAACAATCCATTTGATCCCGTCCTAGGTGGGAGTAGACTGCAATCTACAATAATTAATTAATAGTACAAAACCAATTGATTACAGAATTAGTTAAGTAGTACTAATAAACTAAAGGATGTAATTATTCAAGGTTGAGCCCTAGCTATAGTACCCGATTTTTTAAAAATAAAACCCAATTAAGCAATTAATTAAGACCCCATTATATTAGACGAAAGCAAGTACCATCATCATATGTAATCATGCATATTTATCAAAGTTCTTATACATCAATAATATAAATTAATAAAAAATAAGAGAGGGAATCCCAAAGCTATCATCATCCACATTAAACTCTAGGATACTTTTGATTCATTATGTCTCTTTTTATATTCTTAATTGTTTTGAAACTTTTTATTTTTTCTAAACCTACGATTAATTATAGTGCTATTTAAAATATATAAAAATTTAATACAACACGTCAAAAGAGTTTTTTTTTTTTAATGAATTCGTAACATTAGACTAGCATTTCTTGACGAAAAAAAAAAAGACTAGCATTTCTTCGAATAATAACACATATAATAGTGTATAAAGATCTAATTGACGAGAACCTCAAAAAAAAACACGTATTTGTATACATGTACGTGTGTTTGTTTTTGTGTTTGTGTTTGTGTGTGTCAGTGACTCAGTGCGTGTGTGTGTATAAACTAATATTTGTGTATAAGATAATTGTGATTGTTATATACAAAATAATATTGTGTATCAAACTACATTCATTACCATATATAAATAATATATAATATATCATCATATTTTCATTTATCAACAACAAAAAACATAATTTCATTTGTTATTATTAAAGTTTTACTTTACTATATTTTAAAGCCATAATAAGTAGTACTTTTACTTTGAAAATTCAAAAAATAGACATAATATAAAAACAGAGAGGTTGGTTATAATGTTTAAGTTTTCATTCATTCCTACTTTTAGGAATCAATTTTTTTTCTTAAACTCATTTGGTGACATAACTCAACTTTTGGCCAGTGGTGTTACATAGATAGTTCTTCACTTCTTTGCATAAAGATTTGCTATCTGATTAAATCAAATAGTACAAATTTTGGTTAAAAATTGGTAGCTCTTGTTGGTGTATATATATCTTCAAGGTGTTAGTTTTTGTTGGTGTGATTTTTTTTTTCTAATATGGCTTGTTTTTGCAGGTGAAAGATGATCTTTGAGCACAAAAAAAAAACTATAGGTCCGCATCGTCAGAGAAATTGAAGATTTATCTCGGATGTGGAGGACTCGCGGTAAATCCGACTAAAATTGAAAATCCTCCTCTTCCAACTCCAACAAATGCTCCTTCCTTTGTTCTACCTAGTTTTTACATTGTTCTTTTCTAATATTTAGGCTGTGAATGGAGACGTAAAAAAAAGCGGATTTCAGTTTGGTTTTTCGAAAACCACATAAAGTCACCAATCACATATTTTTCTCTATTATGTGCGGTTTTCAAAAAATATAGAAAAAGGTGTTTGCGTTTTTGCATATCAGGTATTAACCAGTGGACCGCACCTATTTTTCCAAACGATCAATTACCCAGCGGATTTACCAATTCCGCACAGGTTAAAACAGTTCTCTCTTTTTTTCTTTTTTATTTTTCTTTTTTTCTTTCAACAGCTAACCTTTTTTTTTTTTTTTGGGCTGAAAGCTAACCTTCCTTTTTTTTTTTTTGGGCTGAAAGCTAACCTTCCTTTTTTCATTTAATTTATGATTAATAAAAAAAGCTAAAATTGCCTCCACACATTTTAACAAATAACAATATACTAAATATGTTTTTTTAAAAAAATTAACTTGTTAACAATTCTCATAAATATTTTACTTTGAAAATGTGTTCTTTTAGAAAAAAATTAACTTACTTCACTATTTCTTCATAAATTAGAAAATAACTAATTTTAGTAAAAAAAACAGATCTATAGAAGAAAAAAAAGTTATAGTAAGATTTTATTAAACTATGGTTAAATTATTTCATATAAATTGTAGTAGTTATTAATAAATCAATATGAAATCTGCACCGCAAATAGTTTTTCACCAATCAAATTTTATTGTGTACCGCTTATTTTGTATAAACCGCACTTGTCCCGCAAACCGCATGTACCGAAGTTGATCCGTACTGCACTCTAAAACCACTTTCCCCGCATAACCAAATACGCGGTCACCATTCGGACCCTTAGTTTTCTGCTTTTTTAATCTCTATTGTCGGTAAAAAATTAGAAATTGGTATTACTTTTAACATGTTTACTTTACAAAAAAAAAAAAAAAATTTGTTTAAAAATTAGGAATAACAATGATTTTGTTTTTAGTTTCCGGCAAAAGTAGCAGGGGAAGAATGATTACGTGAATGATGTAGGACCCAAAACGTTTTGAAATAAATTTCTAAATTTTTGACCAAATTGAGTTTTTATAATTTAGAGGAGTGTTGGCCCCATCACTCTCTCGTCGACCTCTCCATTGTCTTTATGGAATGAATGATAAAAGAGGACACCTCACGTGGACTCTGCTGCCACAACGACTCTCTCCAACCATATCCCCTTCACATATATACATATTTTTCTTACATTTACTATATATTAAAGACTGCATTGTACATTTTTTTCATCTCATTTATTAACGCAACGTTCAGATTTTTCCATTTTTAACTAGTCGTGAAAAAGTATTTTCGTTGTACGGTGAATATTGTAGCCCTTTTTTACGGTGGCCTTTTTCGATTTGGATGATGAGTATATTATACATAGAGAAAAGAAAAATAATGGAAAAAAAAGAAGAAGATATAATTCTTATTAATGTTTACAAATTACAACGATGATCCATTATTAAAAATATCGAAATCTTTGGATACAGTGACAGATTTGTTTCGTTTCAAGTTTGTAACCCTATTGTTAATGCTGTTTATAAAAGTTTTTAGCAATAATTTCATTCTCGAAAAAATCTAAGACGGATATATCAAAAAGTTTTAACTCTTAACGGATTGATTTTGATTGGAATTAACGTTGAATTTTTCACATTTGATAATTGTATCAATCCATTTTTGCGTTGATTAAATGACATTTTCTTTTCTTCAACTATTAAATGATACTCCCATTGTTGACAATGACATTTCTCTAAGTATGATTTTTACTAATTATAGGGTGAGAGATGAAGCATATATAAATAAGCTATGAACAGTGTTTTTTGTTTGAAAATAAAAAAGATATATGCAATGAGATTTTTCTTTTAAGTTATTTAATTTTTAAATGTTTTTTAAAGCTCACCCATATAATTCTCACTCATGATCTTTGTTTCTTTAAGCTTTTCTTCCCCATTGTCTCTCTCTTTCTTATCCTCTCCTTCTCACTCAATTCCTTCAAACATCTCTTTTCTTAAAAATTTTCCCTTCTTGTCAAAAATAAAAAAAATCACATATAAATAAAAACCAAAACCCTAATTTATAAAAACATATAAAATAGTTATAGCTCCCCACTTATATATGCAAAAGCCAACATCAAGTATCTTAAATGTCATAATGGACGGTGGAGACAGCGTCGGAGGAGGAGGAGGAGGAGGAGACGATCACCACCGTCACCTCCACCATCACCACCGCCCTACTTTCCCTTTCCAACTCCTCGGAAAACACGACCCCGACGACAACCATCAACAACAACAACAACCTTCCCCTTCCTCCTCCTCCTCTCTCTTTTCTCTCCATCAACACCAACAATTATCTCAATCACAACCACAACCGCAATCGCAGCAAAAGCCACAACCGCAGACAACGCAAAAAGAGTTGTTACAAACGCAAGAGGAATCAGCAGCGGTGGTGGCAGCTAAAAAGCCGCCGTTGAAACGAGCGTCGACTAAAGACCGACACACAAAAGTAGACGGAAGAGGAAGGAGGATAAGGATGCCGGCGTTATGTGCAGCTAGGGTTTTTCAGCTAACGAGAGAGCTCGGTCATAAATCCGACGGTGAGACAATAGAGTGGCTTCTTCAACAAGCTGAACCATCAGTAATCGCCGCAACCGGAACTGGAACAATCCCGGCGAATTTCACTTCTTTAAACATCTCTCTCCGTTCTTCAGGCTCTTCTATGTCTCTTCCTTCTCATTTCCGCTCCGCCGCTTCAACTTTTAGCCCTAATAACATGTTTTCTCCGGCGATGCTTCAACAACAACAACAACGAGGTGGTGGTGGGTTTCACCATCCTCATCTACAGGGACGTGCAACGACGTCGTCTTTGTTTCCTGGTATTGATAACTTCACACCAACGACGTCGTTTTTGAACTTCCATAATCCGACAAAGCAAGAAGGAGATCAAGATTCAGAAGAGTTAAACTCTGAGAAGAAAAGAAGACTCCAAACGACGTCGGATTTGCATCAACAACACCAACATGATCAAATCGGAGGATACACTCTTCAATCTAGCAACAGTGGATCTACCGCCACCGCCGCTCAGCAAATACCGGGAAATTTCTGGATGGTTGCGGCGGGTGGTGGTGGTAATAACAACCAAACAGGTGGTCTTATGACAGCTTCTATTGGTACCGGTGGAGGCGGCAGCGGCGGTGGTGAGCCTGTTTGGACGTTTCCTTCCATTAACACTGCGGCGGCAGCGTTATACAGAAGTGGCGTTTCGGGCGTTTCAGGCGGCGCAGTTTCGAGCGGTTTACATTTTATGAATTTCGCAGCTCCAATGGCATTTCTTATGGGACAACAACAGCTAGCAACAACTAGTAATCATGAGATTAATGAAGATAATAATAATAATGAAGGAGGAGGAGGAGGAGGAAGAAGTGACGGTGGTGGTGATCATCATAATACACAGAGACATCATCATCATCATCAACAACAACATCATCATAATATTCTCTCCGGTATAAATCAGTACGGACGGCAAGTTTCCGGTGAATCTCAAGCTAGTGGATCACTTGGAGGTGGTGATGAGGAGGATCCGCAAGATTAGACACACACAAAAAAACAATTTTACGGTGGGATTTTCTGCCGGCGGCGGTGGCGGTGACGGCGTTCGGCGGCTGTGTTATACTTTTGTTTTCGCCGTTAATTTTTTATTTTCTGTAGTAAGTAAAAAACAAAACACGTGAGATTTTTTTTTAGTTTTGATTTTTTTTTTTGTTTACTTTGATTTAAATTTGATTTTTCTTGTGAGTGAGTGATTAAATAGTACACGAGATTTTTTATGTCAGGTTTTTTGGATTTTGAGGAGAATATGACACTTTTTTATCATTATTATTTTTTCCTTCTGATAGTGTCAATATCTCGATTTTCAATCATCTTCGTTTTCTTTATCCATTAAGAAAATTAATTACACATAAAGAAAAAATTTAAGTATTCGCCAAAAATGTTGGTTCATATCTCCAGACTCCAATAAAAAAATATACTAATAGTAACATCAAAGTATAACATTTTTCAATCTTATTGTTTTTCTTAGTAACATTACGTTTTAATTGTTAAATACAAAATGCCAAAAAAAATTGAGAAACTATTTTATGTAGGAATAAGATGGGCCTCTCTCTTGGCCCACCAATCTCTATCTCACTTGGCCCTTGAAGTAGTTGTTTCAAAGCTAATAGAAAATAGCAAAGTGTCTCGTTTGTTTTACATGGTCGAACGAAAACGATACAAAAAAT
This sequence comes from Arabidopsis lyrata subsp. lyrata, assembly GCF_000004255.2. Lineage (NCBI taxonomy): Eukaryota > Viridiplantae > Streptophyta > Magnoliopsida > Brassicales > Brassicaceae > Arabidopsis > Arabidopsis lyrata. Next base: position 13,374,434 of record NW_003302551.1, read on the forward strand.
ATAAAATATCTCGTTTGATCTTATATGCTATGAAATATATTAAATGCTTTTTTAGTATGTGATTCATTTTATCTCTGTTTCTTTGTCGTTTGTCCCCACTAAACAATCAATCTGATTTTGTATATGATTTAGAGTATCAGAATTAGAAAGTGATCTAGTTTGAAAGACGCGTTCTATGTTATGGTTCACAATTTTCTTTTTTTTGTTAACCAACGTTCTAACAAAGTACACCAAAAAAGCTTGATTGATTCAGTATATATTCTTTTGTGTTTGTATATCTTTAGAAACTAATATAATATATCACCTTTTTTTATCAGATTTCGTTTTTTAAATTGAGAATATATATAACTAGAACATTATTTACTCTATAAATTTTTTTTTTACATGGTAAAATATAGTCTATTCACTCAACATTCGAAGTTTAAAGCATTGATTTGGTCGGTTTAGAACATTTAAATGCACCATATCAATTGGAATTCAAGAATCAAGTTAGGTTATGCATGTAACGCAATTGTTAGTTTGAGTAACCGGTTTTTCGTTCATGTTAGGGCCTGACTGGTTTAAACGCAGCGGTTGCGGTTGCGGCTGCGGGAGTTTGCGGAAGCGGGCGGTTGCGGCTTCAAGCGTTATCAAGCGTTTTGAACGACTGGTTTAGCGTTTGAAAATGGATGCGTTTGCGGGAGTTTTATGAATGGTAAACCAGCGGGTGCGGTAGCAGTTAAATAAAAAATGACCAAAATAAATAAAAAATATTACAAAAAATAGAAATAAAAACACCAATATATTATTATGATAATATTAGAAAAATTGAACATGCTTAATAATTAAAACCATAAATAAAGTACTAAATAATTATTCAAAAATAAAGAAATTTTGTAACAAGATAGTACTTTATGCATCTGGTTTAACATCAAAAATTGCATCAAGTAATGAGACAAACTGTAAATAACGTTGAATTTAATCAAAAAGCAAGTGAGTTTCTATTCGAGAAAACAAATCGAAACATATATTCAATCAAAAAGCAAAGCAATACGTAATGAAAAGAAAAATAACGATGCAATGAAAAATATTCAAAAAGTTACACATGAGGTGATGAATGAAGAAAAGGATATATGATACTTACGTTTGGTTATTGATTTTCATCAGTTTGGGTGGAAGACATTGAGAGAATAGGGTTTCAGAATATTATTAGAGATTCTGATGAGAACATGATACAAAGATGAAAGATATATAGGATTAATATCCCTATATATTATAATAATTATAAGTAAACGTTTGATTTTTTTTATTTAAAAAAAAAAATCCAACCGCTACCGCCCGCAACCGCAAACGCTTGCGGGAAGGAGCTTTTGAAATTTAGCGATTTTGAGCGGTTCGAAGCGGTACGGAGCGGTTTCTATGATTGTTACCAACCGCTAACAACCGCAACCGTCCGCTAACAACCGCTAGGAGGGTACTAGCGGGAGAACCAATCAAGCCCTTAGACGAGTTTTTACTTCTTCGTAAATTTTTTTATTTATTTTCATATACCCCCCCCCTCCATTTTTAATAGTTGATATTTTAGAAAAAACAATTGTTCTAAATTATATGATGTTTTTAATATAAAAGTAATTATTTTTTTATTGTTTTTGATTCTTTATATTATACAAATTATATTATCACTGGTTGAATTGTGTTTAGATAATTAATACTAATTTTTATTTTATATAGTAAAACGTCAACTATTAAAAATAGAGAGAGTATCATTTAAATTTATTAGCAGAAAGTTTATTAGTTTCTATTGCTAGAGTTAAAAAATTTGGAGATTTGATTTATTAATATTTTTCATTAGGATTTGATTGAGCTAATTATCTAAGGTTGAGATTGACAATAATTTTCTAAAATAACTATATTATACACGGTTTAAAAATCTATTTCGCATGGGTCTAATAAGTTTAACAAAAAGGATGGAGACAGAAAACAAATAAAAATAAATGTGAATGCAGACTATATAATACTATATCATTGAATGTATAATAAATTATACAAATTCAATAAGTAGAGAGAGATTGATAGTGGTGGTGACATGAGGACTGTAGCATTGTAAGGGTCGTGGGACCTAAAACGTTATCAGGTGCAGTGATTGTCGTGTGGACCTGATTGATTCTCTCATCTCCGTAACCAACGTTCACTTTTTCCCCTCACTCATGACACCAAAAATTCTCTCTTTTTTCTTTTTCACCACACTCGGTAATAAAAACATGGCAACACCAATTACTAGTAATCAAACCATAAATAAAACTACGTTATTTTCATATTTTGTTCACTTTTAAAAATTACATCTTTCTAAGGGATATGAAATGTAGATATGTATAATCATATATACATACATGATTCGACTTTAGGTGGTTTAATTACAGAATTAAAATTTCTACACTAATTGTTTGAAATTCGTAATAAATCAACGGATGACATTATTATCGTTATATATTTATAGATTATCATGTTGTCATTATGTAATATAGCTAATTCCGATCTAATGTTTTAAATTCGTAATAAATTTAATAAATGACACTAGTATTTTTGTACATAGTTATAAATTCTCACGTTGTCATTATATGATATAGCTAACTCCAATCTAAAGTTTAAAATTCGTAATAAATTAATGGATGATTTTAGCACCAGAAAATACATAAATATGCCATTTAAAAAAAAAAAAGTGACTACGTACGCAACGAGTCAACTGATTTTGTAGGACAAGACAGAGATGCAAACAATTTTAATAGTATAGTTGGGGTAAGTTTTAGATCACATGGGTTTAAATTGTGAAGCCATCATCGTACGGAAACGTAAAAATTGGTCCACATACGAAAATTACATTAAAGTATATATAAGCAAATGTACGATTAAAAGTGTCAACCTTCAACTAGTCACGGGGTCAAATATAACCATGTGTGAATTGTTTGTTTGTCTTTTTGATACATAATTTAATCGAATATATAATTGTTTTTAGTATCCATCTCTTCATACAAATATTTACCTTATTCTATATAGTGAGTACTTTTTATAATTTTATCGTGTGCCATGAATCCGAGACTTTTAAACTATAAAAAATCCCTAAAACGTGAGTAATTTTACATGGTGTCATGAATCTTGAGGATTCCTAAAACACAAACATAATGATTATTGTTATTACTTGAGAAACATTTTTTTATAAATCTCATGCAACATTATCACAAAAGATTGTTGGTGAGAAAGAGAATAATAAGCTCATTGACCTACGCCCAAATGTACTAACTTGTACCTATAGGTGGTCCTTGTTGCTATTGTTCTATGATTCTATCATGACATCGGAAGACAAAACCCCTTGGGATTAACAAAAAACTTGTTACTTAGAAACAAAAAAAAAAAAGAATGATCAATTATTGGAGACAAGATCAAAACTTTCCTCAACTTGTTCATCTAAACCTTCGTAGGGAGTTTTTGCAAAGTCTTCATGCCCGAGAGTTCCAAGCTTTACGCATTTTTTGGGAAAGATACATTGTTGCATTGATAGCTCCAGCAGCCAAGAAACCAGATACAGCTTGTCTTGCGCTTGAAACCATTACCCTTCGTTTCATTACATTCCCCATACATTTCGCTGCTTCTTCTCTCGAAGCTATACAAACTTCTCCCATAACTCTACCTATACATATATACCAGTTTTGCCATCAAGAATCAATAATCATGCATCCATTTCATCTTTAGGATCGAAATATAGCTTATATAACTCGAGAGAGAGTTGATACCTGTCTCACTCACGAATTTCTTCTCCCCGAGTGACTTCCCCATTAGGCTTCTCACTGATGTGGGAAGAGAATAGACCAGAGAACGTGTTGCTGACAGGCTAGAATCCTGTTCACAAGTTGAGAAGGATTGATATAAGAACAATCTCAAGACTGAGTTATATCCATGGTGAATTGGTGATGGAGCCTATAAACTGTGTATACCTGCACTAATTTAGTGTGACTAGCTTCAGCCGATGAGAATCTCAATAAGTTTTTGGTCTCGCACTCTTCAATAAAAGGCTTATACATTGACTGGAAAATATCAAATTGTCCCTTTACAATCTTGTTCACCTAAAGGGCAAGGGATCAGAAATCTTTTCACCCAAAAAATTAAAAATAGTTTATAATGTTCTAAGAACAATTTTTGCTATGTGATGTCCTAAAGAACATGACTGGGTTCTCTCTCACCTTATTAGTGTCCTCTGCAAAAAACATGCGCAGGTCTCCCATGTAAGAAAGGCTGCATATTTTGGCGTATAGATCTTCCTGCGCAAGAGTTCTGTGAGTTATAGCGTACAGTCTAGTGAAACTTCAAGGTTTCTGAGCAGTGAGAAGAAAACCAACCTCGGTGAATTTTGATGGTAAGAGAAGAAGAGCAGCAGATACTGCAGCTCTCTTATTAACAGAATTCACATCCTCTATGTCCAGATTATCAACAAGCATATGAACCTGCAACCAAAGACACTTTTCTAAAACATCTCATGTACCACATTTATTAGTAAAAACACCAAGTAACTGACATACCGGTTTCTGTAAACGGCCACTCAAGTAGAATCTATTCCAGTCTAGTATGTCCTGTACTAGGTCATGCATCCGAACAACCCCATACTTGAGCTTCTGCAAATAGCTTCACAAAGAAAGTAAATCATGCAAGAAAAATAGCTTAAGATTACATACAATGCGATCATTATCAAACTTAGATTGTTCACTAGGTTTTAAAAACTCTACAGTTCCTGCGAAGTTCTTACCCTGTCATTCCAATTGACAAACGGATTGAAGTGAACTCCAACTCCTACTTTATCGGCAACATTTGTAATCTAATATCGCGAGAAAAAAGAACAGTATGTTCAGTATTTGATTAAGCCGTATAAGCACTGCAAGAGTATGGAATACAGAGAGTAATAATATACCAGTCTGGCTCCACCAAGGTGAACCATCCACGAAGCATAGTGATCTGAATTCATTTTCAGATTCTTGGCCACACAATAAAAAATTGGAATTAGGATCCATGGGCTTAAATAAATAGCTCCTGCTATAACAATTATAATCAAAAGATATTGCTCACCAGAGAGTGCCATTTCATAGGATCAGAGACTCCAAGGATATAGTCCACCATTTTAGACTACACAAAGCAAAGGTCACATTTTTACACTCAATTTAGCAAACTGATTCAGAAACAGGAATACGCTCATCAAGGAGAAGACAAAGACCTTATCTTGGTTATTTGGATGCAATGTGGAACCATAAACACAACAGAAATCCACAGGAGGAAGAACACCTAAGAAGCTCGAAAGCTCCTCTCTTTGAGTAGTTTCCATTACCAAAAAAGTACCTTTTTACTAAATGTAATGCGTATTTGATTTCCCTTGAAGTTCCAGAATTCACCAGGGCAAAAATCTATTCAAATGAAGCGATCAATTTAGATTTCGAGTAATCGAAGTAAAGTTTCTACAATTAGGTTTATGAATCATTGTGCTTTGAGATTGACACAAACCATGGAAAAAGAGAGAAAGAGGAGGAATTCGAAAGTGTTATTGATTTAAGAGGACAATTGAAGAAGCTTTACCTGCGACTGCGAGTGAAGGCGGCGCAGAGAGAGGAAGAAGAACAAACGCCGTGAAGCTTTTTTTGGGTTGGGCCAAAAAGATTAGTTTCTAACCAATGTTTTTCCGGACCCGGACCGGTAAACCCATGATCCGTTTAATTATTTGTTCCCGGTCTAGCTTCAAAATCCTGGTACTAACGAACCGGGAAAATCCTGGTAAACCCGAGAATAACCGATGACCTTAATTATCATTTTTTTTTAAATTATAAAATGTTAAATTTATTCAACTAGATTATATAGGCGGGATTTTAGTTTTGATTTTTTATCAATACGAATCTTTGAATATAAATCTTATAAATTAAATTTTTTTTTTTTACTTTATTCATATGCATTATCTTTCCAAAGTACTAAAAACATTCTCTCACTTTTTACTACAATTTTTCTCGTTATCTTCTATGATTCACTCATCGTCTTACGATATCGACTCTTTTTCACCTTATATTGATTCACATATAATATACTCAATTGTGAATTAGTTCTCAAGAGAGATTGTATAGTTTTTCTCCTTCCTATATTTGAATACTCAATTCTATTTTAAACGTTGTATGATCTTTTTACTAAAGTAAACATCAAAAAATCTGAGAAAATATTTTGTCATAAGGTTTCTTTAGCCATGTTTTGGTGCATGTAAAATTGTTCTATAAACAATAAATTTCATATATAAACTCATTCTTATATATTCACAAACAACGGATTTTAACATCAAAAATTTTCACTTTATCTTGATTGTTTGAAAAATATAAAATTCTCTTTTCTAAAATATGTAAATTAAGAAATCATAAAAATTATTCTAGTTTTTAAATACGCTTATTTTTTATAACAAAATCATCCTTATTTCTAATTAATAAATAGCATTCTCAAATATTATTATTAGAAAGTTTTATTATTCGATTAAATTATTTTATTTTTATTTGTGCTGGTTAGGATAGTTTGTTGTTTTGTTTCAAATCACCTTCATTTTTTTCAATCTATGTTAATTTTCTAAACACACATTCATAATTAGTTTTTCTTTCTTAGGTATTCATTTTTTATAAAAAAAAATGTCCACTTTTTAATTGAGAAAACTTTAATAATATAGACAAATTTATTAATTTAACTATTTATATTATATTATAATTATAAATGATGATATTTATTCATTCCTTCTTATTTTTTAATTGGTATCATGAATTGATACTTTAAACTTAACAAATATATTCTCAAATTCTAAATATGTATTTTTTTAAAATGAAGTACTTTTTTTAGTTAGGACCTTTAAATTTGGTATTTTTAACTCTTATTTTTTTTAATTCAACTAAATAATTATAACTCTTAAAACGTATTGTTGTATAGTCCTGGACGTTTGGTTATCCAATCGGTTTCGGTTCGGTTCCATTCGTTTCCGGTTATTTTGGTTCTAGAGTTTAGTATCTGTTTGAGTATTTTGAAATTTTTGTTCGATTTCGGTTCGGTTCGGGTTCTTTTAGTTTTAAAATTTAGTATTCATTCGGGTATTTTGCTTCGAATATTTTTGGATATTTCAGTTATTTTTGAATATTTTTGGATACTTTTCGGTTATTATCTAGTATTTTTATATAGTTTTGAGGTATTTTTGATTATTCAGTCTATAAAAAACTAATATTTTAAGATATATAATTGTATTTCTGGTATTTTCGGGTATCCAAAATATTTCGGATTGGTACCGATTCGGTTCCGGTTCTTACGGTTATAGAATTTAGTATCCATTCGAATATTTTCAAATTTTCGGTTCGGTTTGGTTCTTTTTGCTCCGTTTCCGGTTCGTTACATTCGGTTCGGTTAATTTGCCCAGGCCTTGTTACATTAAAATATATCATAAGTTTATTTTTCCTAACTCTAACCATTTAAAAATATTTACTCATTATATGTTAAGACATGATTATCTAACTTTATATTTCTCTACTCTCAATTCAAAAGTTTTATATTTTGTGTTGTATATTTATTTTTTCGTTTTTTCATATTTAATTTATTTTTTTGTAAATTATTGATTTTTAATGAAAAGTAATAATTTAAAATGTGTAAATTAATTTAGTTTTTGTTTTAATAAATAAGATATGTGGAGCCCACAAAAATAATAAAATGTGATGACATGAATGCTGATGTGGACACCTTAGATGGAAAGACAACTCACCCATTATATATACAGATTTTTTTTTTAACATCAAATGCGTCGATTGTTTAAATGTTTTCAGAATTTAAATTTCAAAGAGAAACCAAAGATGATGAGAGCTTCGTTCTTATCTTGATGCGAACCAAATCGTCGCATATAACTGTTTCTTTGCTCTCTTATAGAAGATGTCAGTGCTTCAAACTTGTTTATCTAGTCATTGGACCAATTGAGTTGAGGAAGTTGGAGCTTCTCCATACTTTCTACTATTCCGTTTTTTCTATAACATATGAACCGTGAGCTGAAATGTGTATCTCTTCAAGAACAAACAATATTTACCTACCCATATACTCATCTGTCAGGAGCTTGAGAATATTATCCCATCTTGTTGTGAATTTTTGAGAAAAAATCTTATTTGTTAGTCGCGACCAGACTTTCGCCGAGTATAGATATATGAAAAACAAGTGGCTGCGATTTTCTAAAGGTTCTTCACAAAAAGTACAAGAAAGATCTATTCCACCATTCCAACTTAACATTATACTTAACCGATTTTTTTAACCGTCTTATTTTCTTCTCATCATTTTATTTATTTCCAAATAAGATTCTGGGATGAAGAGAAAGAGAGGCGTTCCGATTTTTTAACCGTCTTAGGTCCTGTTCGTTTGCTTATTTGGGATATGCATCCAAATGGTTCATCCAAATAGTCTATTTGACTAATCCATCTGAATGATGTTCGTTTCCATTTTTTGTGGTTCAGTTGGATGATCCATCTAACTACTTTTCTTTAAAATTTTGTTTGTTTGTTCAGCTGAATGATCCATCTAAATGTTTTTGATATGAAAATGACTAAAATGCCTATGTTTTCATCTAATTATATTTAAATTTTAATCTAACCATATTAATTACCGATCAAATATATATTTACAATCAAATAAATTTCAAATTATTATATTTGACATTTAAATTTCTATTTTCATGATTTTTTTTTTTTTATATATAAGAACCAAAGCATATGCTATGAAATTAAACAACAACCAACATAAACCAAACAAACTCCAAATTATCTAAGTTTTCTTTCTCACCACGAAAACCTCACTTACAAGCTGCTTAAGATTCTCTAACTACATTAAAATATTACAAATCCGATTCTAAGTTAAGAAACAATAAAATCATGAACACAAACACAAGTTCGAGAATAATTAAAGCTGGAAATATTTACTCATCCTAATATCTACACAGAGCATAAAAACTACAAGGATCTACCACCAAATAGCACTACATATAAAGGAAATTAGAAAATCCAAATAACAAATAGCTAATCAATCTCAGTTGTTCAACCCATTGCAGATAATGCATCCAAAAATTTCTCTGATCACTCATACAAACACCAAGACCAAGCAACTTTTAGCTATAGCCTACCAGCAAGATAAGATCTTTGCAATGAGAATGATACTACAAAACGTATCTGAATCAATCAATTCCAAATGATCAGAAGATTTCAGCTTTAAGATAATGCATCGTTTCAGCTTTCAAACATATAAAATAGAACCATATAAGATAGAAGCTTTCGGCTTTCAACAACAATCAACAATAGATGACAATAAATCCAAGCCAAAAGTAAAGTGCAATAGAAAGCAGAAACGATCAGATTCATCATATCTTCTAAAATTATGACATGATAAACTTCTAAAAGGAGACGATAATTGAATAATATGTCTAGTAGATTCATCATATCTTCCGCTGACATATGAGTTTGATACTAAGCAATAACTAAAATTCTTTAATCAGCTGCATCAAGGAACACAAAAGCTAAGCACCATTTTATAGCTTTGACACTTTGAAATGACAAATAGCAACTAAAGGGACAACAAACACAAACCCTAGCTGAGGTAAAAGTAAGCTCTATATTCAGTATCTTGCAACCTGAATACAATCAACAAACCATAGAAAAATAAGCAAACAGAGTTCAAGCTCCTTAATAAGCAACGACGCCCAAGAGAAGTGCCAAAACAAAAGCCAATAATCAAACCCATGAACTATAAGAATCAAATACACGACTAAGAATCCAATAATCAAACCCATGAACTATAAGAATCCAATAATCAAACCCATGAAAAATTATAGCCGCTCAAATACACACAAATAATTCTATGAAAAACCCATGAAAGATTATAGCCTATAAGCATCATAAACTCAATACAAAACCTATGAATCTTACCTTAAACTAACGGCGAGAGATTCGGCGGAGAGAACGGCGAGAGATCCGGCGGAGAGAAACGGTCGGCGAAGTGGACGGCCGGCGAGAGATCCGGCGGAGAGAGAGAGCTGATTTTGTTTGTAAAGAGAACAAAAACAGAGAATCGTCGACGAATGAAAGAGAAGAGGATTAGGTTTTAGGAGTGAAATTTTCTAAACTAAGTAGGGGTATTTAGGTCATTTTCTATTTTAGACTGAATCAGCTCCAGTTAACTGCTCCGATCAGACTCAGCCGGATTCCAATCATTTTTTGGATGAGTTTATTAAAAATCATCCAACTGCTCCATCTCACTGCACTGTTAAATTGCTCTAAACGAACATCAATATTCATCTCCATTCAGCTGGATCATCTGAATGGAGAAACGAACAGCACCTTAGTAGAATTACGTTATTTCTTTTTAATTCACAATTTCATATATCTTCAGTTCTTCATTACCCATTAAAAATAATTTACTTTTTTGGGTCAAAAGTTAAAATTTTATTACGCCAACAAAAATGTAAAGACTAATCATATTCATATAACCTTCATTCAATAAATGGCTCATGGGTGAAGAAGGTGGTGGGTAGTAGCGTGGGGGGGAGGTTACTCCCAGAGAGAGTGATAGATGATGGCTTCGTGACGGAGAGATTGCATCTGACTTTCCCGGATGGTGAGGATGGGGAACCAGAGATTACAATCGAGAGGGAAGTTTTGGAAGCCATGAATGGTCTTTGGAAGCAGTGCATGATTGTGAAGGTACTCGGGAGGAACGTTTCGATTGCAGCCCTTAACCGTAAGCTGAGGGAGTTGTGGAATCCGAAAGGTATGATGTCGGTTATGGACTTGCCTCGCCAGTTCTTTATGGTTCGGTTCGGGTTGGAGGAGGAGTATCTCGCGGCCTTAACGGGAGGACCATGGAGAGCGTGTGGGAGTCATCTTACAGTTCAAGCGTGGTCACC
>NW_003302551.1:13385618-13386994 GCF_000004255.2 Arabidopsis lyrata subsp. lyrata
TCACACGCCGGTTTGGGTGAGATTATCGAACTTACCGGTGAATTTTTACCATCGATCAATCCTGATGGGCATCGCTAGAGGTTTGGGGAAACATATTAGGGTTGATTCAACGACGCTTAACTTTGAAAGAGCCCGGTTTGCAAGAGTTTGTGTGGAAGTGAACCTTGCTAAACCTCTCAAGGGAACTGTGATGGTCAATGGAGATAGGTACTTTGTGGCATATGAAGGATTGACGAATATTTGTTCGTCTTGTGGGTTGTATGGGCATCTTGTTCATACATGTCCTAAGGTGAGATCAGAAAAACCGGTGGAGATGTCACAAAGCACGAGTCGGGAAGAGGTACGGGGGACCCAGGCGGAGAATGATGGGTTTACAGTTGTCCGGCGGTCGGGGAGGAGACCGGGAAAACAAACGGGGAACGCGGTGGTTGGTGCTGATAATTCAGGAGCAGATTTGGGAAGGAATCTGAAGGAGATCTCCACAAATCTCGTAACAGCAAACAGATTTGGGGAATTATAAGTTGATATGGTATCTGCGGAATTAAGGGAAGTACCTATTTTATTGGAGGGAAATAAGGAAAACGGGGTTGTGGTAAATCAGACAAATAAAGGCAAGAGTGTGTCGCAAGGTCCAAGTGGCGTAGGAGGAGAGTCTCGGGGTAAAGGACAGGAAGGAGCATGTAATGGGCCTAAGGGCAAACGGACTGGGCTTGGTAAGCCTAATGTGGTTAACGGGCCAAGATTAAAACAGAGTGTGGTCAATAGGCCAACACGTGGACTAGTTTTCGGCCCACCAAGGGAAGAAATGGTATTGTCGGCATCTGGGAAGCGGCTTTGTGTTGAAAACAGAGTTGCGGGACGCCCAGGAGGATTTTTTGGAGTAGAAGGTGCCCGGAATCAAACGAAGGAGACATTATTGGAGGAGCGGGATAATGTACTTGGGAATGTTAGTATGCCGCTGCCAATTGAGCAGTCGGGTCGGGAATTGGAAGTGCAGAGTCCTCCGCAGACGGAGGCGGGAATGACGGTGGCATAATGTTTGTCCCCGGGGGTTCGAATCTTGTTTTGCAAATTATCAATGAATTGCTTATTTTGGAATTGCGGGGGGGGGGGGCGAATAAACCTAATTTTAGAAGATCCATACGATATATGTTGAAGAAATTCAATACCGATATCTTGGCGATCTTTGAGACACATGCGAGTGGTGATGCTGCGAGTCGGATTTGTAGGGGACTTGGTTTTGAGAATTCTTTTCTAATTGATGCAGCTGGTCAGAGTGGTGGACTATGGTTACTTTGGCCGTTCCACGGTGGGGACGGTGACTATTGAGAACTCCTCTGATCAGTTCATACATGCGTTGGTGGAGAATGAACAAT